>NC_088200.1:72728893-72936393 GCF_028769735.1 Zonotrichia leucophrys gambelii | reverse complement strand
GCATTCTCTTAGAGGAGAATTCAAACACCAGAAATGAAAAAAGTCACAAAGACTTCATAGTAGTATTGTGCTGTAGGAAATCCTCTCAGTTTTACTATTAATGGATGTATACTGAATTCCGTTGTTTTTTCAATGAAAACCAGTCCCATTGAGAATAATCCCATAGAGACTTGCTAGTAAAAGTCTAGAGGAGAGATAAGATGAGGAAAAACAAGAGGGATAATAAATGTTTTCAAAAGGCAACAAAGACAACTGGGCACAGAACTCCAGCGAAAATTTGTCCTTTTTCCCTGTATTTTCAGCTGCTGGGCAAAATCTTTTAGAAGAATGACTAAGAGAACAACCAAAACCAGTACAAGAGAACAAACCTGACTCTGCAGATATCAAATGATAGCAGTAATCTGCCACTGATTGCACTGGATTCACATTATTCTGACAGGATGTAGGTAGGAAAAGAGTTGCCTTGGTTTTAACCATCCAAGGACACTGTTTTCATTCCTTCACCCATTATCTTCAGCTTCCTCACTGCTTTGTGGGAGATCAGGGAGGGGTAGCACATGGCAAAGGGTGCAACACAAATCTTGATGTACAACACATTAACACACAGACACGGCCAGACAGGAAGTTCTGGGGTGACAAAAGCAAAGCAAAATTACTTTTCATTACAAATCAGTTTTCATAATATCCCAACTGCCAAATGGATGAGTGAGGTGTGATTTCAGATTTCCTGTCCCACCTCCTTCCCATCCAGAACGGCATTTAGAGACTGGGATGAGCTGAGTGTTGGCAGGGCCCATTATTGCATCCTGGATGGGGAGAGGTGAACTGACCTAGCAATTCAGGGTGATGCCCAGAAAAGGGAAAAGCAGTTCCTACCCTGCTGGGTGTCAAGCTTGGTACTGGAGTAGAGCTGGTGAGTGCTAAACCTGCAGAGGGAATGGGGTTTGGTGTGGGCTGAGGTGGGCTACAAGTTGATAAAGGCTTCAAAGCAGTTTCTGCAGGACCTGAAAAAAAATCCAGAGGACTTAAATGAGCAGAAGATGTGGTAGCACATATTCTGTGTGCCCCAGACCCCCCGAGCAAACACCCAGAGTGCTGTGCTTGAAGGAGCTCTGTGCCCTGCTCCCTGACTCACTCTCCACCAACTCACCTTGTAATCTGATGTCTTTCCCACTGAATGTGGACAGTGATGGGAAAGCACACTCATACCTCCACAGGAGTGTCAGGAAGGTCATCCCCCTTCCCGTGCTACAGACACATGATGGAAACTGTCCATGTGTAAAACCCACAGGGATTCCTTCCCTCAGCGTGGAAACAGCATCTGCTTTGGCAGCCCGGACCCCGGTGACCAAATCATCCCCCTCACAACACAAGGCTCTGCAGAGTCTCTGCTAATCCTTCCCAGAGCTCCTCTCTGGGAGCCTGTGCGATTCCGTGCACAGTTTAAATTGGCACCGCTGCCAAAGGACGCCATTCCAGCTGTTTGTGTGCTCACATGGCTAGCCAAAACACGGAGCTATTTCTTCTGAAAACAAAACCTTCGTGTCATTGTTTTTTGCTGGCTTGGCTGGTGGCCAGTGTGGGGCAACCTGGGGTGGGAGCAAGTGGGTGAAGGCACGAGGAGGGCCTGCTGCTTGCAGGGACAATGCTGGCTTCATCCTCAGTGAACCACAGCCTGGTGTTTTGTTCTGATTGCTGTAAGAGCTGCATTTTTTCCCCCCCTTCTTCTCTTGCATATCATGTTACTCGTGCATGCACTTTATTCTTGTTTTATGTTCAGTCTGTGAAAGGAATTTTTAGGCGGAAAAGCTGCCATGAGTGTATCTCCCTGGCGTTGCCTTTCTCTCTCGAGCCAGTGTAAATGAAATTCATTTCTAGGGTAAACCTCCTTTCCTCAAGTGTGTTGTAGAGCTCTCTAAGAAATGCCAACTCCCATCTCCTTGGCACGAGCTCCTGATTGCTGCTCTCGGAGTGAGGCAGTCCTGTTTTTCCAGGGAGCATGCAGTGAGAGTTACTATGCAAGAGCTGCAAAAGCAAGGTTTGGGACCTGCCTGTATCTAATATTAAAATGTGGATATTTATCCTAGAGAGTAAAAATATATCATTGTGACTGCTCTGCCTCTGAGGGAAGGGAAAATAAACCAATAGTAATGAAATCACAAAATCATCTATGGTTTGGCAAGTGTTACTCTTAGAGATTTGATCAGCTGTGATGTTTATCCATCTCCCTGCTTTCAAATCAGGGAAGGAAAAAATGAAAGAAAGAAATATGTTCTTTCTTTTCCTTTCTTCTTCTTCTTCTTCTTCTTCTTCTTCTTCTTCTTCTTCTTCTTCTTCTTCTTCTCCTCCTCCTCTTCCTCCTCCTCCTCTTCCTCTTCCTCCTCCTCCTCCTTCTTCTTTCTTCTTTCTTCTTTCTTCTTTCTTCTTTCTTCTTTCTTCTTTCTTCTTTCTTCTTTCTTCTTTCTTCTTTCTTCTTTCTTCTTTCTTCTCTCTTCTTTCTTCTTTCTTCTTTCTTTTCTTCTTTCTTCTTTCTTTTTCTTCTTTCTTCTTTCTTCTTTCTTCTTTCTTCTTTCTTCTTTCTTCTTTCTTCTTTCTTCTTTCTTCTCTCTTCTTCCTTCTTCTTCTTTCTTTTCTTCTTCTTTTCTTAATAAAGCAGAGATTATACCAGGCTGCTTTTTAAGCGTCCCATCCTCTGTTCTGGATCTTCTGCAAAAAGCATACCTTTGCTCATGAAAGGATGGCTTTTGATCTTGTAATTGATTTCGTTTTACAGGTAAGTGTAACCTGGCATAACACACTGCAGATTGCAATTCCAACATGCTTTTTTTTGGGTTAATTGGTCTCCTAAAAAAATACAGCTCACTTCACCTCTGACTTATATGTCAGAGAGAGACTGGATCAATAACCCAATTTGCATTTTCTTCTCTCTTGTGCCATGGTGCCATGGGCTTCCTCTCTAAATTCTGCACTTGCAGTCACAGTCTTCTCCAGACTGTGACACTACAGGCAAAAGATTTGCCACCTTTGCTTCCTCTTCAAACATGGGATGAATATGTTAAATTGGAAAATACTCATTTGTTGTACCACTTACCAGGATTAGGCTTGTCACCTGACCTGGGGAAGGGTCTGGAGCCCCAGGAGAGGCTGAGGGAGCTGGGAAGGGGCTCAGCCTGGAGAAAAGGAGGCTCAGAGGGGACCTTGTGGCTCTGCACAGCTCCTAACAAGAGTGGGCAGCAAGGTTGGGGTGGTGTCTTTGAGGTAACAAGTGACAGAATGAGAGGAAACAGCCTCAAGTTGCACCAGCAGAGATTTAGATTAGATATTAGGGGAGATTACTTTATTGAAAGGGTGGTCAGGCATTACAACAGGCTGCCCAGGGCAGCGGTGGAGTCACCATTCTTGGAAGCATTCAGAAAATATGTGCACATGGCACCTGGGGACATGGTTTAACAATGCGCATGGCATCGCTGCGTCAGTGCACTCAGTGATCTTAGAGGACTTCTCCAACATTAACTATTTTTATGATTCTGTGACTCACAAGTAGCTGCCTTCTCTGAGGCCAAAGGGGTGAGCTGTAACCTCAGGGACACCACATTTGGCATTTCTTGCTCTAGACAGATGTCCTTGAGGGGACCCACACAGTACAGACTAGGGATTTTTACACAACTGCGTTAGATGTTCTCATGATTACTTTCTTATGGAAGATCCACCCTCATACTGATGAGGAACACACTCAGTTTCCTGAAGCTAGATCTCTGTGGTTTTCCTCTTTTTTATTTTTTTGCAAAGAAAAAGACCAACCAAGAAGTGCCTGCGTCTTGAACAACAGATAAAGAGCAGACAGTAAATCCAGGTTGCTTTTTGTTTGCAAATAACCAAAGAACAAAAGATTCTCAGGGGCTCTGGGCTCATGACACAAACTTTTGCCAGGGGCATTGGTGTGAGTATGGTGGATTGTGAAGCCCTCATAAATAAACAATGTTAACCAGTGATTAGCACATTCCTCATCCATGTTTATCTGAACAAGATTTTCTGTGTAGGAAAGTGCTGCAGTCATCATCAAACCTGTTTTGTTTGGGTTTCCTTATTCCAAACAGGTTCCAGGATGGGATGGATGCCCAACAGTGCTTCCTTTGCAGACTGTCCCACACAGAACTTACAGCTCAGTTCTGCAGCACAGGCTGTGGCTGAGAGAAAAGAAAGCAAAAACCTCTGAACTCATGAGGAGTGGAAAGCTGAGGGAGCTACAATATCCCCCTGTTTCATCAGGGAAATAAGGCAAGAATACATGGGGACAATCTGGCCCCGTGGCAACTTCCATGTTGACTTCATATATGACTCTTCCTGACCTCTGGGCTGAAGTTCTCAGCTGGTGCCCAGATGGGTTGATGACAAGCAAACATGGGACACTGTGGTCCTGCTCTTGTCAGCAGGATTTCTAAAGCTGATTCTGTTCTTACTCCATGCAGTGGTTGGACTCCCTCTGCTCCATTCTCCCCTTAAGGGGAATTATGCCTGAAACTGGATTGCATAATTGCAGGAGGAAGGCAGGTTTGGGGGAATGAGGGCATGTAGGATCTTGTTTAGTAATTGCATCTAGCAGATCAAAAATGCTGCTCTAAAGTAAACCTCTCTTGCAAGAGATAAATATTATTATTATTGTTGTTATTGTTGTTATTATTGTTATTATTGTTATTATCTTTATTATTATTTTTATTATTGTTTTATTATTATTTTTATTATTGTTGTTGTTATTATTATTGTTATTGTTATTATTAATAATTTCAACAGTGCAGTTACAGTTTAATACCATAACTTCCTTTGATGGAAGCTTTTATCCAGGGATCTCAAAGGTTTTGTGGTAATGACACTGATGTTGCTGAACTACAGGGACAAGTGTAGAAATTGAGGAACAGGAAGGTTCTCAGTTTATCCTGTCAGGTGGAAAATGAGAGCCTGTGGTAGGCAGAGAGCCCAAACTTCTTTTGCCTCTGAACTCTCTGCCTTTAGCCACAGAGATCAGCAACCCTGGCCACCAAAAGTCAGAGGAAAGGTTTCATCCCACACTCCTCAGCATGTCTGGGTTTTCAGATGCAAGTGGGATGGCTGGATTATGCTCCTTTCCTACCCAGGAGGTTATAAAGGGTTTCTGTTCCATAGATGTGCCTTGAGAGGCACAGCCACAGCTAAAGATGTGTAGAAAATAAAAAATTAACCTGAGTCTCATCTATTGGCAAGTTTCTTATTTATTGTGCTGGTTTTGGTGCTCATTAAAACCACTCCACGAAAAACCTGTGAGGGAAAAAACATTTTTTCTCCCAGGGAAACCCAACCCCTTCCATTTACTTATGGTGCTGAAAGTCTCCTTCACCATCAATTGGTTTTGTTGGATAACACTGTATGTGATAAACAGCCCTGTGACAGCATGGTCATTTTCTGCCTGGAAGAGATTAGGAAGGGAATCAGCAAACTGTCCAAGCTTCCAGTGGATCAGATTTTGCTCCTAAAACCACTAAAGATTTCTATTTCAAACCAAAGCTGGGGTCACTGACAGGCTAGCTGAAATCAAGTCGCTAATGCAACTTCCTTTTATTCAGGGCATTGTCATTTCAATTCCCTGTTTCCTTATGCTCCACAGCCACCTTCCAGAGGGAGTGTGACACCCATCAAAAGCCAGAGGATGGGTGATCACTTCTGAAGGTGCTCTGCCCTTCTGGTTTGTTTCTACCTCCTGATATTCACAAATTGCCTCTGCACAAGACTAATCAAAAGGAATTTAATCCTCCTGCAACACCTTTTTTCCAAGAGACTTCATGAAAAGCGACTGCAGAGCCAAGAGAAGATATCCTGGTGATCACTATCAGAGATATAGAGTAAACCATCCTGTTTTGTTACTCCTTCTCTCTCTTTGCCCTCAGTCCCTCTCTAAAGTCAGCAAAGCAGCTGCCTTCCAGAAAATATTTGGGCCAACATCAGCAAACTCATAGCCTGGACTGACCCCTCTGGGGTTGTCTGAAGTGACAGGGGACACTCCACTTGGTCAGACATAAATGCTCTGAGGCCACTTGTTAGAACATCCCCAAAATATTAAATTACTGATGGCTTTCTCTGTGGTTGGGGGTGAGACTCATGCTGGCTTTTCTTGGGGAATTCATATTGATTTTTTATGGAAAGAATGGAGGAACATGACTAGAAAAAAAAATCCAGAAATGGAGGAATCCAGAATGGAGGAACACGACTAGAAAAATCCAGAAATGAGACCGGGCAATGTGAAAGGGATTCAGTGTGAAGCCAGTTATTAAAAAACTACATTCATTCTTCCCTCCAAACAGCTGAGCCAGCAGAAGAACCAAGTGGGAGGAGGCAGAGGTTGAAGGCTGAGCAGCTCTCCCAGTCTTACCCAGTCTCCGTGCTGGGTAAGTTTGTTGTACAGGAAGTGGAAAAAAGACCCTTACACCTCGTATTCTGCATCTCACAATGGCCATTGGTGGATGCACATCCTGAATGCCTCCCATCCACTGCCTTTTTGCTGCTCAGGAGCTTCACCACCCACTTTGGTTCCCCATGTGCTGCTTCTTCCTCCAGGAACTTGTCCAAATGGCTATGAGCATCCTCTGGTAGAAAAGGGAAGTGGTTCCTGGCAGGTAGGAGGTGGTACTGGTATTATTATTATTATTAAAGGGAGGTAACTGGCCAAGTCTCATCCTTCAGAGCTGGGATGGAGGGCAAAGAGATAAATGTGTAAATTACAGCAGAGCATCAAGCTGCTCTCACCAATGACACTCCTTCCTTCTTTCACTTGCCTTTGAAAAAAAATTTTTAGAAAAGAAAGAAATCAGGGTGGAGAAGGAAAATAATCTGAGACTTAGTGTTTTGGGTGCTGACCAGAAATCAGAGGACAGTTTATTTGCATCTGGCAGAACATGAAGATGATTATTTTCAGGCCTATTTGAAGTTCAGAGCAACTGATCAGAGCAGTCTGATGAGAGACTTCAGCAACCCCAGTGCTTTACTGCTTCTTTGTGTCCTGGAATTGCTTGCAGCATTCTAAATATTTATTTACTGTGTTTATAATATTTATATTTTTACAGGCATTCACTGTTTTGTTCTGAAACTATTTGTTATTGTCTCTTTGAATGCTGACCAGAAGTAATAAACAGCAAGTTATCAAATTTTATGTGCGCTTGCCTCAAGGTTTAGCTCTGCAAATCCTTCCCCAAATGTTCAGGAGATGTGAATTTTCAGCCTCTGGCAAAGGGTTTCTGTTAACTTCAGAAATAAAGGCAGTGCTGTATATTATGGACCCAGCATTACATTTCCCAGTGTCACAGGGAGACTTTTTGAACCAGACTTTGAATTTTCACACCCTCCCACGCTGTTCGACACGTCAGCTTTGTCCTCGGAGAATGATTTTCCAGAGAGCAACAAACAAGAGAATAAAACCAGGCAGTAATTTGGTCATGTCCCTACATTTGCTGCAACAAGTTTCTGCTTTGAAACTGCCCCCAGGGCCCGTGCTGTTCTAGTTACTGCCTTCACAGCCTGGCTTTCACAACAGCAGGCAGGTGCAGAGGCACAGGGCACCACTGTGCTGTCAGCAAATCACAGTGCAATGGGGAGTTAGTCCTGGAGTTGAAAAAAAAAAAAATCAAAACACAACAACAACAAAACAAACAAACAAAGCAAATAAATAAAACAAAAAAACACACCAAAAAATCCCACAATCCCCACAAACAAAAAAACCCCACCCCCCAAGAACTCAAAACCAAGTGCCCCCCAAAAAACCCAAAATCAAACACGCCCACAAGAAAAAAACCCCAAAACACAGCCAAACAAAAAAACCCTTCAAAACTCCAGAACAAAACAAAAACAAAACCAAAAAAACCCATAGAAACAAAAAAAAAGACAAAAAAAATTTAAAAAGCCAAGAAAAAAAATCAACTCACCCCCAAATAATTTTAAACAGAAACCCCCCTCAAAAAAACTCAGAAAATCAACCAACTAAAAACCCCCAAAAATTAATAAAAAAACCCTGAACAAACAAAAAAAAAAAAAAAAAAATCCCCAAAACGGCCCCAAAAAACGACAAAAATACCAACCCCCCCCAAAAGAAACAAAACCACCAAAATAAGCCCTCAAAAAATAAAACAAAAAACAAAACAAAACAAAAAACCCACTTGCCCTCAAGAACCAAAACCCAACTAAAAAACACTGTCAATGAGAAGAAATTTCTGTGGTTCCTTTGAGGCAAATTGTGTTCATCACGATTGAGGCACAGACCTATTGATTCCTGCTCACTGTGCTCCTTGGCTAATGGCTTCATCCCACCACTTTCTGCATTTTGCTGAGAGCTCTTTTGCACCAGGGTGAAGGGGCTTTCAGGTGCTTACAGGGCCATTTTACTGCAGTAAGGCAAAAATAAAAGGATTTTATTTTTATTTCCTTTTAAAGGTGGAAGGGAGGATAGGGAGAACATGGCCTGTGGAAAGTGGTGACAGAATACCACTTTCATAAGGTGATCACAAAATTGAGCCCTGTGATATGGCAAAGATGAGCAAGACTAATCCCTTCCCATCTCAGGGGCTGAGGAGATTGAATATACAAATAATTACAAAAAAAATACATAAATAAACAAGAAATCACTGCAGGTGCCCACCTGCTACCCAGAGGCCTTCACAGGCCCAAAGTGGGCCCTGGGACAGTTTGGGCTGTTGTTTCCAGCTTTGTACCACTGTTAATCAGTTGAGCTTTCTGGAAAATGATTTCTTAAAACCTCCCAAAGTTACTAAGAAATCGGTTTGGCTTTTTTTTTTTTTTTTTAACCTTCTGGGAATAGTGATGAGCATTTTCTTCCAGCTTGCAGAAAAGTCATCGCAGCATCACTAGTCTCCTGAGGAATTGAAAAACACCGAGTGCAAGGGACTCAGTGAGTGCCAAGCATTTCCTAGAGGTTTCACAAAGGAATTTTTTTTTTTTTTGTCCTCCAAGTGAAACACAGAGGTTAACAAAAAGATAGAGAAACAGGCCTGAAACTCAGGCCTCGAGTGTTGCCTGCCTGAGCCAGGGGTGCAGGGCTTGGAGGAGGAGGAGAGGCAGAGGAAGGACAACAGGGATGGATGGATGGATGAGGGGTGATTATGGTGATTTTTCTGTGGCCCCAACTCTGCAAGGATGGGGAAGGAGCCAGGAGAGCTCTGCTGCAGCAAAAACCAGTTTTTTTCTGCCGTGCCTGGGTGTGACTCCATGACCTCCATCTGCTTGGCTCCCTTGGTAGGTAGGGGCTCTCAGATTCCGGTTTTCTTGGAGAATAACAAAATATAAGAGGAGGAAAGTCTCCCAAAAGAAACATCTGGGACAAATAAATAAATAAAAGGAGATTTATGTACTCGTGAGAGAAAGAGAGTTTGTTTCTAAAAGGAGGCCTTTCAAACCTTGATGATTTAACGCAGTTAATTGCATAACAATGTCAGGCAAGGTAACAGACTCTCTCCTGATTTCCACACACCTGGAAATGCCATTTTAATGGAGAATCTCTTCCAACACAGCTTGAACTTTCTCTCAGACAGACGTCAGGGACACAGACACAGGGCTGAAGAGCCTCTCTCTGCTCCACAAGTACCAGATACACACACATTTTTCTCTTTAAACTTCACGTCTAGTCTTCTCCCAAATTTACTATACACAGTGGGTGAATATCTCAGATGGTACATTACCTGTCTTACTGGGGAAAACTCCTCTTTGTGACCACCAATTTTTAAAAAGGTGCAAAACTTGCTTTCCTTCTGTTTTCATGTGACATCACCTTAAACTCAAGAGTTGAAACATAAATGTGCAAACTACTTTACTTCTTTCTCCTCTTGTCTCTCACCTTGTGATTATCTTATTTTTTTCTTTTTTTTTTTTTTTTTTTTAACCCTGTGTTTGACTGCTTTGAACTCTCTTTACTTTGGCCTTAGAGACACTTTTGTTCAGTGAATAAGCTGATGTGAGGGCACCAGGATCAGGTGGTGGAACCTCTGTAGGACCAGATCACCATGGTGCAGGTGCCAACCTCTTGCTGCAGCACCAACAGGTGACCTCATCACGCTGGAATTTGAGGGAGCAGCCACCCCAGCACAACATTGCTGTCTTTCCTTTTCAATGACAAAGTGACCAGGAAAGGCACGGCTTGTTTTTTCAGCTTGGCCCATAGATGTCAAATTTTACATCAAGGCAAGAAACACTGCGCAGGACACCAAGGCAAGGTTTGCAGCCCATTTGTGGTGATTTGCAGGACTAGAAGTTTTTAACATTTAAAGGACAACATCTTCACTAACCTTTCATCCTTTGTTCTTTCAACAGGTGGTGCTTCCCTGACTCCTTCTCCCTGTAGCTTTGAATTTTTCTTTTCACTTAAGTAATGTCACAGTACTGAGGTCAGTGCCACCCTCTGTTTCATGCCAGCAGTTTGTTTGAAGGGAATGAGGTATGTGGGCCAAATGAAAGTCTCAGAAGTTCTCCAGCAGAAGCAATGGTCCTGTAGATTATTGTATCCCAGCGAAAAGAAGGGCTCTTCTCCATGGTGCTGTCTAATCAGTTATTTCCTATTTCTGTCTCTACTGGAGGCACCAGGGGAATGAAAGCGGCCAAATATATTGTAACAAATTGAAGCGGGGCTGTCTTGGTGCTGGCAGGAGGAACTGGACAGAAAAATTCCCATTTATGAGAGTTTGATCTTGGCTCAAGCCCTGTTCAGCAAAGAACTGATGCTTGTGTTCTCCTGTTGCTGCACTTCAATGCCAGCTGGAGGCAAGTTACAGTGCAGTGGATTGATAGGTGCTGCACAGAGAGAAATCAGCACTGAAATGGGTAAGCTGGGCTTCCCTGGCCTTGCTTCTGCTTTGAAACTGAGGTGATGAAGATATCACAGAGGTAGGGGACCACTGCCTCAGAACGGCTGTGAAATGTGTTACTGCATAAAGAAAGGTTTGGTGGTGCCTGGCTGTCAGGGTGCAATTCCAGTTCTCACTCCAGCAAGTCAGCATTTCCTAGTTTGCCAGAAGACTGGTCAAGTTTTGGTTCCCTGCAAATGAAGAAAGTCAGTTTTTTGGTCCCTAATACTCAATTCTGTATAAATAAGATTAACCACGCAGCAATCCTTGGTCAGACACATACATATAGTTATAAGTAAATGTGAGCATGGGATATGTCTTATTAACACACCAAAGTCTGGCAGGTTGTTATTTTTAATGGAGATGAGACTTCTGGGGTCAGATGGGCTAAATATGAAATGTTGAACTCTCTGAAATGAGTTCAGGTACTAATTTTTCCTGTACTTATCCACACAGGTTCAATTTATTACAGTGACTACAATGAAGCTGTTGTAATATTCCTGTCTCTCTGTTTATGATCCAGCTTTTACAAACCCAGGGTAACGAAGTCAGCAGTGTATTTTCAGTACTGTTAAAGGTAGTGAAGGAATTGCAGACCTGAAGATGATAAAATGCCACAGTAAGGCACTCTGAGGCTCTCTTGTCCTTTTGAACTAATTATGACTCAGGCCCTTAATGGACCACATGGATTTTGGCCATAAATATGTTATTCTTTCATCACATAAATTTGTGGAAAGCCATTTACTTCAGCAAGCACCACCAGTCATTTGGTGCCTGGTGAGTCAATCTAACTGAAGCCAGAGCCCCAACCTGATTGTGAGATCTCTCTTGGTAGATAATGCAGGTTAATGACTGCAAAGATGAGAACCCTAATTTGTGCATTCCTACAGATGATGGACCAATTCTTTAATTTGTCATCATGCCTCTGATGCTGATTCTGCTATTCCAAATCTTGAGTTTACCTTTTACTTGTTAAAAAAAAAAAAGGTGGGGGTCCCTTTTATCTATTTATCTTTTTTTTTCAATTCCATTATGTATTTTAATCTTCAGTTACTTATTGATAAAGGAAAACATGATTACTTATTTCATACATCTGCTCACATTTCATAGTGTTTATTTAATTAATTTCTTTATTAGTGGCCCCAACTCCAGTTTTGCTTTATTTCACTGAAATTAAAGTGGCTAAATACCCACCATACTCACACATAAGCTGTTTTGCCTTGAAAATATAGAAGTCGCTACAGATATCTCCCACTGATGGCAGAACCAGCTATAAAACTCAGTGAAATAATTAAAATTCAATAATACAAGTTGTTATATGACTCCTTTGTGGTTTTGCCTCTGCCTTCTCTGTTTTCTTAGCACCACAGGCTGCAGGGAAGCTGGCAGGGGGGCAGTTTGTGGCCTTTATTCATAGGTAGTCCAGTGCTCATGATTTTAGCGGCAATTACAATAACTGTTAATTTGTAAAGTGGGATTTAAGATGAGATCCCCCAGCTTGTGAAGCTCTTGTGCTGATTTGTCTAAGAAAAGCATTTACAAGCTATAGGCAATCATTAAAATATTGGGGACCAGAAAATTACTCCAAGGACTTTAGTGATCATCAGCTGAAGTTTTATTTTCCCACACCAATCAAGACAACAAGTGTCATAAGCAGGAGAATTCTTCATGTCAAAAATTCCACTTGAGGAAAGGAAGGAAGACTTTTCCCACTGTAAATGTAGAACTAAAAGATGGAAATCAAGCTCGCAGAGCTCCAAAGAGACAGTGCTTTTCTATGCTCTTTCAGAGCCAGTTCCCAAATTTAGTACCTTGCTGCCTACCAAAATCACTGGCTTCTGTGTCTCACTTTTCACTGCAATGCCTGTGAAGTGTTTTTGTACCGGATCTCTCCCCGTGTTGCTAAGATGCAGATGGAATTGTGGGCTTTGGCATCCTGCCACGTGGCCATCATCTGCTTGGATCTTTCTCTGCCTGCCATCTTTCCCCTTTTTTTCTTTTGCATGTTTCTCACAGTAGAAATTTCGACAGCCAAATACTTTGTTTAAGTTATGGGTGGGTTTTCAGCAGTTATAAACTGCTCTCTATTCAGATCGTTGGTACAATTGCCATATGGCAATTGTTGCCTGCTGAAGTACATGAGACCACATCAGCACACATTTTCCTTACTCATCTGATCCAGGAGATGCAAGTGGAAACCTCTTCTCTACAATAAAAGGGTATTTGTGAGTCTTCTACTCCCATCAGCAAAATACTTGGTACAAGCTTAACCCAATGTTTGTGATCAGTGTAATTGCAGCTGCTTGAGTGCTGTGCTGAATCAGTTCCTTCCTTCTTCTTCCAGCCCATCTTTCCCTTTGAAATGCAAACACTATCACAGATTAAACGGCACTAATGCAGATAGGCTTGTCAGATTTAATCAGCACAAGTCATGCAAATGCTTCTGCAGTGTTTGACCTGATTTGGAGCTAAATTGGCTCCTCTGGTTGCAGAGCAATGCTAATTTCTAGCAATCCCCTGCTAGAGCTGTCCCTGTTCCACTGGGCAGCAGCTGCTCTGGGCTCCTCATATCAGGCATGATGGAGCTTAAGCAGGATGAGGGTGCAGATTGTCACAGCAGGAGGACAGGCTCCCTAAAAGCCTCTCTGTAGAACCCAGGACAATTTGGGTTCTGAAGGGAGATATGGTAAAACTCTCCTCGACAAGGTCCCTGCACTTATTTCACACAATTCAATATTCTGATGAGTGGAGATTAAATGCAAACACCACAGCCAGTGCATATTACTTCCAGCAGACTCATTCTTCAGGAGGGAATGGTTCAGGTGAAGGTCTGCATGAAAGGAAATTGATTATAATTTCCCAAAATTTCCCAGTCTCTCCTGATCTTAATTATAATTGTTTCATTTCACTTTTTATATTTTGTTCTTCATGTCATGGCTCAGCAAAGTCTGGGTGTAAGCCAATTATTAAACTACACCATTTTCAGTGAAAATGAGTGTTCAGCTAAATTAGCAAGGTGCAATTCTATGTCACCTTTTTAGCCACCAGTAAATTTGATTGTCAGCCGTCCAATATTCCCAGAAAATTACATTTCTCTTTGTACAGAAAAAAACCCCACAATCAACATCCCATGTCTCTCCCACACATCCAAAGTTCAGCTAATTCAAATAGCTATCTTCCTATGATCAGCCCTGAAGGACAGTGGTTGTGTGAACAGGCAATATTCCATCTTGCAAAACACTGTTAGGGGAAACCAAGGCAGCATAGTTTTAGTTAATTTAGTAGGTCCTAGTTTAATTTCACAATCACCTGTATCATTAAGCTTAATTAGGCTCATTTTTCTTTCTGTTTGCATGTGTATTGTGTTGCATATACTACAGTGTAAAAATTAGAAGAAATAGACATATTTCTCCAGAAAAATAAAATCTACACTAAATCCCTAATCTACAGAGCAAGCAAAATACAGTTTTAGGTTTATTAAGATGCTAGACAGGTGCAGGCTAGGAACTGATTTAAATAAAATACTCATTGCTCCCTATAAGGCTGCATAAGAAACATGTACAAGAAACAAATATCTGTCAAGTTAATATGTAATGATTTACATGATGTTATGGCTACATTGCATGGCCACAATGTCTCTAGTAAAAAGCATAATACTCTGCTAATGGAGTATTTTTACATTTATTTTAGCAGACAAAACTGGTTCAAACACATTTTTTACCATAATATGAAGCCGAATAAGCTCCTGCCTTCTTTACCTCACAGCTTTGAAAGAGAGAGGAGACCAATGGTTTTCAGGATGACAGCCTGCAGTTTTCATTTTGTAGGCTCCATCAAAAAATATGGGAATATTTGGCCCTAGTACCTCCAAATTAAGTGGATTTGCCCTAACTTTCATTTATGAAATTAAATTCTTTTTTGCCTACTAACGCATTCAAATAGCACTTTGAGGAGCCTGGCATAGCAAAACCTGTAATTTAAAAAAATGAGGTGGAGACAACAGGACTTGAAGAAAATGGTTATTCTCAGAACATTTTTTGTGAATGGTCACCACAATCTAGGTGAGGTGGCATGAACATTGTAACAAAGGGCTTCAGACTTTTCCAAGTCTGTACTGAACCCCTTACAGGAGACTCATGAATGACCCAATTTGTATTTCTGGCAAAATCACGCTTGAAGAAAAAGATCACATTTACCTGGAGCAAAAATATTAATTTAAGGACTTGTAGAGCTTTTTCCTTCTTCTTTCCATCTTGATCTGAGAAACTAAATGTTTTGGCTCAATAATTAAAAACAAGATGTTCCATTTCAAATCAACATTTGTAAATGCTGAAAGTGTTTTATTGCATCTATTTCTCCTTTTTCCCCTTTCAATTAAAAATGCCTGCCTTTTTCTCAGAAGTAGCTGTATTTCAGTGCTTCCTTTGTGAGACTTCGAGTGCCTTCCCTTTATTTTTTTGTTTCAGATACCTCTCAAAGCTTTTTGTCTGTTCTGAGACTAGTTAAGCCCCTCGGTGATGCAGCTGAGGGAAGCGTGGATGGCCACATTTCATTTCAGGGTGAGTTTCCTCACTGGCATCCGACTGACTCAACCTGTGGTCTCAGCACACGCTGAGCTGTGTTTTATTGTTTTGCAATAAAAGGGCCACTGCTATTTCTAGAAGTCAGGGAAATCCCTCTCAAGCTAAGTAAAACATTGGTGCTGGTCCACACCCAGTATCGCTCGCACATTTACCAATGGGACCACAATCCTGTGGCTTGTACTATACAACTGGAGAAACCAGAACAAGTTCCTCTCCTCTGGCTTGTCTTCCTCCCTCGTTCAGCCCTGACCTGGACCTCTTTTCTGGGTGTTTCTGTCCCCTGTGGAAAATCCCTGCCTAGGACACAGATGTGCTGAGAAGCGGCTGTGCTGTCACACTCAGCTCCTGGCAAACACTCAGGGATGTGCTTGCTTCTCCCTGATGAAGTGAGGAATGTTTTGGATTTTTGTGCTTTTTATTTGTTTGTTTTTTGCGTGTGTTTGCTGGTTTTTTGTATTGTTTTTTGGGTTTTTTTTTCCCCTCTCACACACAGTAGTCTGCCTCCCTGGTTTAATCAAAAAGTAGGAAAACACACACTGGTTTTTGTGCCAACAGAAGGTGCTATCTGCTGGGGGGATGGCAGAAAAGCAGAGAAATTAATATTTACACCTCTGCCTAGTCACCTGTCAGCCCTCAAACATTTGTGCCTCAGGATTTTCCAGCTCAGAGATCATTTCTGTGTCTCACAAGCCCTGGACTGGTTGCTCTCCAAAGGGAATTCTCCCTCTCCAAGCTGCTGGCAGGGAATTCACAACTTAGTTCACCTTCCTCTGCAATTGTTCACCCCAGTGGCTTTGGTTTACATCTCTACTGCTGTGGAGGGGTTCCACCTTCACTGTTTCCACAGAAATATCTTTGATAACCTCAATATAATGTCCCTAAGTAGCCAAGGCATAAGGACAAGCCTTAGGTTATAGCTCTAAATAGCCAAGGTGAGGATTTATTTTAGTGGCATGGACAAACACATTGTTCAAGATAATGTCATTATTAATTAGCAAAGACAACAACACAGATATTGATAAATATTTCTAACCATTACACACTGGACCACTATCTCCAGTGGACTAAAAAGTCCATGTACAACACAAAGAATCGAGGGAAGAAGAACAGGGTATCCAGATGAAATTTCTTCTTCTGTTGCAATGTCTTCAGCTGTTTCTTTTCCTCTTTCCCTTCCCTTCCCTTCCTGGAACCTTCCCGGAACCTTCTCTTCCCTTCCCACTCCCCACCAAAAAAAAAAAAAAATTAGAATCATTAAAAAAAAAAAAAATTACAATCCGTATTCTCACTATTGCTTTCTACAGCCCTCTGTGTAGAAGAAGCAGAAAAATAAAAATAGAAAGGGAATTTTCTTCAGTGGGATGTTTAGAACTAGAAAACAATCTGATGACTTTGAATTTCTTTGAATTTCCACAAAAGAATTTCTCCATCTTGCATTATTTATGCAGTTCTGGCACCTTAGCAGCCAATAAGCATGTCTTCCTCTCCCCATCCCCTCATTACACCTCAAAATGTAATTTTTGTTTCAAGCTTTACACCATACCCTCCAATTGTGGTGTTTTTTAAACACATTGTCCTATATCTTCTAATGAACTTTAAGGGCACCTGGCCATTTACACATCCATTTTTAATGCCTGAGATTATCAACACCATTCATTTTCCAGGTAAAAATGGATTATTATTTCATGTGATACACTGAAATGTGATACACAGAGAAAGTTCACCCAGCAGATGAAATTGAAGTGTCTTTCCAGGACCTGAGTGAGTGTTTACCTTGCAGCATGCATTTTTCACAGCAGTGTCTCCAAATCAAATTGCTCCATCATGGCACATATTTTAAAAAATACAGGGGAAATAAAAGGAAATTCCTATGCAAAAAATGTTTTGCAGAATATTTGTACAGCACGTGCAGCAGGCCTGGGGTAATCCTGCTGGTGAAACAGAGAGCTGGGAGTGAGATAAACCTCTTTAGACCCACTCACCACAGCATTTTGCTCCCTGCACAAAATGCCTTCCCTGCATTATCACAGCAAATATTCCTGCACAGTGGTTATGGCTCATAAGCCAGCTTGGATCTGTATCCCACAGGAGGGAATGTTTTTCATTGTTTTCTGCACTGCTGTTCTGCTCTTGATTGGAACAAGCTGCTGTCCCTGGGGTAAACCTTGGGACACTGCCCGTTTGCTGTGAGTGATGTCAACACATTTTTGAATGTGTGGTTATTAGCACTCCTTCCAAACAGGTCTCCAAAAAATCCTCCTTGCACTACACCGTGATTTGTTTAGTAGACATTCCCTCTCCCTTGCCCCTCCTTGCTATTGGATGGAGTGGCTGAATTATTTTTGCAATTTAAACAGGTAAAATATGTGAATTATTGCTTGCTGACCCCAATTAAGGCTTACAGCCGCTTGGAAGAGGAGACAGTTCACTCCCTTTTCCTTAGTCAATATCAACAAGTGGACAAAGATTTGAATGGAAATGCATTTTTCCACTGCAGTAGGAGGGTGGGTCTGGGTGGAGAGAGACACATATGCTGCTCCTCCTTGCACCAGCGTAAGTCCAAGGTATTGATGGAGTTGAGGGGCTGGAAAATTCACCTTGGGAATTAAGTCATCAAATAAAGAAAAAAAGGATAAATTGGCCCAGCCTGTGGGAAGATTGAGGAGACCAGAGACCAGGCTCTTGTTCATGTTTAAAGCAACCACTTGAACCACTTTTCCCTTTTCTGAGTTCTCATCCAGGAATAAGGCATCAATCTTCTCCACAGTGGGACATGAGCCACCCCTGCTATCAGTAGAAACATTGCAAGGGACAATTCCTGTGTTATATTTGTCCTGCCATGAGTGGGGAGGTTTAATCAAGATTAAGGAACCTACTTTAGAGTGAAAGGTGCTGTGTGAGTATAAAGTCAACTTTCACACTGTCACTAAATCCTCCTGTTCAGTCAGGGAATAAACCCACCTCTATGGTTTGATTTACAGCACAATCAGATCTACAGGAGACCAGTCCTGTCTCCAAGTCTGCCACAAACTCCACATTCCCAGTTAGTCAGTCCTGTATATATTCATGCATGAATATCTTTACTTCTGCACATACCCTTCTGTATGGATATGAAAAACTCTGAAAGCTTTGGCAGCAAATTCCATGACTCTGATATTCTGTCACTCTTTAGGAATTTCTGATGGTGGTAGCAGTCACGTATGCATCTTAAGGGACATCTTTGTAGACAAGGCTTCAAGAATCACTTAGCTGGGCATCAGTTTCAGGTTATTAGGTTATAGCATACATTTGGGAATGTGGTCTGAAAGCACTGAAAAGCTCTCTAGTCACAAGAGCTTTTTGTGGAATAGATGAGATAGCATGCTGCAGCTTCAAGAACATAGGGCTAAGGCCAAGATGTGAAATTATTTCAGATAAATCAGCAGCAAACATTTGAAGCAGGATGGTATAAAGGCCAACTTCTCAAACCCGTGCCTTTGTGCTGTTCTGGTTTCACCTGTCTGAGCTCTGGTAAAAACATCCCTCTGTGTTTGTGCACACACCAATCCTACCTTCTGGTGACAGAGGAGAGGAAGCATATGAAAAGAGTTTAAATGCTTTGGAGGAATGATTTGCAAATGAGAAAAATAAGTGTTCAGCTGAAGTGAGGTTTGAGCTCTGACTAGGCCACTTTTCTGCATGTTCCACCAGACCACCAGGAACCTGCCTGGCCCTAGCTAGCCAGGACAGGTCTCCCACAAGCCAGATTATGGATTGCAGTTGGAAGAAGAATGAATATTGTTAGTGAGAAGGACAAAGGAAATGAAAGAAATCATAAATTAGTTGCATGCTGCCTTTTGAAATGGTTGGAGAATTGAGGAATCATAAATTACAGACAATTCTGGATAGATTAATTTATAGCAGTTCCCCCTCTCAGATGTGTGACTGACAGAGAGCAGATGTTCAGCTTCAATCCGATGAATCCTTCAGCTAATTCCAAAGTTTTGAGTGCAAAACAAGGAACTTCTGCTAACAAAAGCTCTGCTGCTTTCAACGCTCTGAACATGCACCAGATGATGGTGTTCCACAAAATGTTTGTGAATAACCAAATGGGATTTTGGATAAAACCAGTAAGAAACTCTCATGTTAGATTTAATCAAGCTGGAACACGTGAAATAAAATAACTGACAGTGCAACTTTTGGTGTTAACCAAAAATCCATCCCCAAACAGGAGATCCTGGGGAGATTAAGAGTCCTGTTGTAAACAGATTGTCGTTGTCACACTTGGTGGTGGTGACCAGACTGAAACCCTGCTAGATGTGGCTGTCTGTGACAGGGTGACACTGCTGTGTTTTTCTGTTGTCATATCGCTGGCGTGGCAGCAACTTTCCAAGCAAAAATGGAGAAATCTCTACCTGGCGAAGGTGGAAATTGTGTCATGGGGTGATGGTGTGGCCACTCTTTTCAAAACCAACTGCAAAACATCTCTCTGCCTGTCTGCCTGCCTGTCTATCTACTATTTCTGATAAAATATGACAGAATTAAAGTATGGCAGAGGGTTTACATATTTTCATGCCCTCTTTCAACCTTGCAAATTGAAATTCATTTTCCTGTAAAAGTACTCAGAAACATTCAGATTATACTTGTCATTCTTGTAATAGTTTTGTCCAAAGGAGGTATTCTTTTGTTTCCATCTGTAAATACATCACAAAGGATTAAGAACAGTGTGCAGTTAGCCACAGACGTGACTGGCAAAAATAATTTTGCAAGATATTATGCTTCACTTTATGGATCTTTTTCAAGAAATTTTGTAAGAAAATAAGAATGGGCTTCAGCTGAGGTAGAATCTGCCCTCCTTTTGGAGGAATATCAGTGTTTAGGATGCATTTTTATTTTGGTTAATTTCCATTAACATTTATTGTAAGTTATCATTCTTTAATTTCAAATTTGTACTGTGGTGCCTAGCAAGTTGCCTTCTTACGGGTTTCAATTCTAGAGATGGCAAAGATATGGAAAATAAGATCTTTGCTCTGTGCTATGCACACATAGAGAATTCTGCTTCTAAAGAAATTAAGAGAAGTATTATTTTGCAACTTCCCTTATTTCTGATACTGCAAGATTACATTCATTTGTCACTTGGCCTCCTATTTTTACAGTTTTTCAGGTTGCTTTTCATTTTTCTACTGAAGTAAAATACATTCAGCCATCCAAAGTATATGGGACGAACCTTTGCACTGGACTTCATTATTTTTTCCAGTATTCTGGTTCAGGTATTGGTTTTTTGACATATAGAGCTTTCTGAGCTTTTCTGTTTTCTCAGATCCACATAAAAATTACTGACTTACATTTCACACAACTCAAAGTGAGATCTGAACTCATTAAAAGGGACCTAAAGTTTTGAACTTATTAAGTAGAAACTGGTTTCTAAAGAAATTTTGATATCTGGCAGAGTCATTCTGTTACTTGACGTCACATTTATTTCCTTTTTATAAATTTATTAGTAGATGCTGTCTTTAAATTTTCATTTGCACCCATAAATCTTAACTATGTTACAGCTGGAAGATTATTTATTTTTTTTTAATCGCATGAAAAGAACTATAGATTTGGAATCTATAGATTTGGGACAGTTTTGCACAGATTTCCCTGTAGCTTTTTTCATGCTTGAGATGATGTTTGACTCAAAAGTCTCAGTTAATTCCTTTGTTAAAATCTTTTGAGTATAAGGGAAGGGGTAGGGCTCTGAAGATTATTGTAGGTACATAGCTATGTTTTTGTTTGGAATGGATTAAGTGCCGTTGGGAACTGATTAATAGCTTTAGGGGATTGGTATAACCTTGAATCTGAAATTACGTTAGAGGGATGGAGTAAAAACATGTGGATAAGTGCAGGCAATGAAGACAAACTTGGATTAGATTTAGAGTCAGTAAATTCTACATAAATTTCTTCCAAGACAACTTGTATCCTTCTAGAAAACTATTTAGTGAAAGGCTCAATGTTGAAGCACAACAAGGCATACAAATCTGAAGTCCATACTTTCCCCTCACTGGTTTCACACACAAAAATCATTATGAGTACATTAATTCTTCCAGTTATAGTTTCATCAGCTTTTACAGAGTAAGGATGACTTTGTAAACAATCCATTATTTCTCTTGGATAGTGCTCAAATACTTCATATAGTCATTGAAAAATAGGTCTGGAAAGCACTTCTAGATGTAAAGTAGTCCAACCGCTACGTCAAAGTCAAATCGTCCATAACTGTGTCATTTTAGAAAGTTATTTGTTTAATCTGGTTTTTAAGACCTCAGGGGATGGAGACTGCATACATTATCTATGAGGTGCATTCTCCTTTTTTCCTGAAAGAGGATCCTCATATATGCTTTCTCATAACTCCCTCTTTTAACTTATTTTTTCAGGCTAAACCATGCCAGCTTTTGAATCTTTCCCCTTGTCATGGTTTGAGCCTGGCACAGAGCCAGTGCCCCCATGAAAATGCCCTCACCCTGGTGTCTGCTGTGAGATGTGACCAGGAATAAGCAAAACAGGCTTTAGCTTAAACATAAAGAACACTTTATTACCTAAACTACAGGAAAAGAGGAAAAAAACTATAAGGAAAAAGAAAAAAAAATTGAAAACCTTACAAAAAACACTTTCCTCCTCCCCAACACCAGAATTTCCCAATCCGATACATTCTCCCAACTCACCAACTGCCCAGCCTGGCACGACCCTTTAGTACACTCAAACTTCAGTTCCTGAAGAGGAGAGGAGTCCTTCTTGTTCCATAGGCTTCCCCTGGAAACACACTGAAACCTCGTGTGCTTCCCTGTCACTCGGCACCGCCCGGAAAAGTCCTTTTGCCGCTTGTGACATCTTCCTTCCATGCCCAGTGCTCTCACCACTGTGCATGGACCAGAGCTGCTTCTAGGGCTGTCTTTTAAGGATGCCTTGTCTCACTCCAAAAAGGCACAGTCTCTGCTTTGGGACATCTGTCCCCCCCATATTTTTCCAACCCCCTAGGGGCGAGGGGTCCCCACGATGAAACCTCCTGGCTCCGAGGCACTGCTTCCCCCCAAGTGCAGTCTCTGTGTCAAAGGAACAAACTGAGTCCGTGGCCACAAGAAAAGTCCAGCCAAAAGGCCACTCCAATCATCTCTCCCCACTCAGTCATCTCCACATCCTTCGGGCCAGGTCCTTGTCTCATCTCATCTCCTATCTCCCTTCTTATTCAGCTCCGAGGAGGATCAGCATTTTTGCAAGGTCCCAGTCATGTAAGAAAAGGGTTAAAACTTCAGTCTCTGTCTGTCTCAGAGGCTGATACTCCCACAGGTGCTGCTCCACCGGCCAGGCTGCACTCTTCTCCCCCTTTCTCCTCCTGGGCCGGCTGCTATCACATTCAGACGCCGACTCTCCTCTCTCCCTCCTGGGGGGGGAATGGCTGCCCGATGTCTCTTGGGGCTGCTCCTCCACCCTTCCATCCTCGAGGGCCTTCTCACCCCCATCTCTGTCCAGGCCCCAGCCTACCGAATGGCTGCCCCTCCCCCGCCCAGCAGCAGCGGCTGCACAGGGGAGGGAGATCCGACCTCTTCGCCTCCACGTCCCAAGAGGCCTCTCAGGGCCAAAGCTCTGCTTTTTAACCCCTGTGTATTCTCGGAGGTGTGTCCAAACCGCACTGGTCACACCAGGTGCCAATATCAAACTCTGAGCATCCATTGGTTTGACCACAGCCTCCCAGAATTCCCACTTCTTCCTGGTCAAACCACCACACCCCTATAGGTGTATTTTTGTGGTTGTGATTTTTGAATTTTTCTCCCATTCCATTGCCCTCTTCTGCATTTTTAACACTTAGTGTACACATTTTTTGAAACACATACTGGTTAGGTATGTGCTGGGTAAAACAGAGGGCATGTTACTTTCCAGCTCTTGTGGAATCAAGTTGCATTCAAACATCTCAGTGCCTTTATTTTACCCACAGCTCTGACAATTCTGATTTGTGTCCAGCTTTTCAAACCAGCCAGCCTTGGTGTGTAGCTGAAGAGCTGCTGCTGTGCCAGTTTGCTCCCCATTTTCCCCTGTCTGAGGAAAGAATATCACATTTGCACTCACTAGACCATTTCAGAGCATTGTCCCTGCTGTTTATCAAGGTTGTTTCGTTTCATTCCTGTTTTATCACCTTCAGATTTTATAAACTTAATCCTCTTCCACCCTTGTTGTTTCTGAAGACACTGGACAGGGTCAAGGAGGAGGTGGCCACCTGAAGAATGTTTTCTCATGCTTCCAATCATTCTGAAAATGAACTGTGCCTAATGGATGTCCAGATGCTCCTCCCAAGCTTCCCAAGTTTCTTCCCAAGTTTCTTCCCAAGTTTCACCTCGTTCCACCATTCATGTTCCAGTCCTGGAGAATATAAAAAATAATCACATGAAACTATGTCAGTAACATTCTTTGGGTACAAGACACTTCATAACTATTATTTCTCCCCAATGCACCAATGCCACTATTTAATCATCAAAAGAAATCTGATTATTTTCAATTATTTCTGTTCTACAATGATTATCTACAATGATTTCTGTTGGTTTCTTCCAGGCACTTGTGTATATTACTCAATGATTTGTCACAGCTTTTCTTTTTTTTTTTTGAGCTTCAATTTATTGTTGTGGGCCTTTCATCCAAGCAAATTCTCACTTAGACCCTCCAGACTATTTTGAGATGAGATTTGTATGTTCTGCTTCCAGTCCTTTTGCTCTTTTTTTGATGGGAAAGAAAAAAGTAAGGAATTATGAGTTCCTGAGTGAGGTGGTCAAGACTCTGGAAAGCAGCATGGACCAAAAACCTCAAAAATATAAAGTTTAAGAGCCTGAGTTGGCTCCAACCAAAGGCTGAGCAGTACCAGGGGTTGTACCCTGGAAGAATGTTATCTGTATAGTTTAAATCTGCCAACAGCTTCCAAAGAATTTTCAGATATGTTTATAGAGTTATCTGAAGCCAATCAACATCTTCCAAGGGGTCTGCCCTATTTTGGAAGATGTGAGATTTTAATATAATACTTGTTGTCAAATGACACAAGATAATCCAGAAAACAGGATCTTACATGTTTTAGTTTTCTTGTAGAAAAGTAATGTTACTCAGATAAAGTGAGGTCTAATTTCATAATTTTTTTCTGTTCTATGCTTCTTTTTCTCCTGTTTAATCCTTTTCAAAATACAGTGAGGTTGATCCCTGCAGTGCCTCAGCTGAAGGGAAGTCCTTGGAGCTAAGTGTTCCTAATAATTATGGAGGCATTCCCATTTCTTGCACAAGGTGTGGCTGTTTGGGTATTTGGGTGGATCAGGGAAATGTTAGCACCCAAGCCCTATGACTTCCTTCCTTCATATTTCCTTCAGCTGAAACTAAACACTGTCTGTGTGTTTTGGGGTTAAAGGACTTCAGCTGCTTGTAGACTTTGAGGAAAAACCTCTAGTAAAAGCAGAATGGTGACATGCTGGCTATGAGACAGCACAGAGATATTGCTGTGTGAAACAATAAATATTCCTAAGGTTTATTGGCTGCAAATGATGTATATAAATGATAACTGCTTAATCCTGTCTCTGTCATGAGAGCTGCAATAAAAGCAAGATCAGGTTTAATTGCTTGTGCATTCCACGCCAGACTTTCACTGCAATTTGAAGCTTTATGCTTTTATTATAAAAAATAAAAAGCACCAGAATGCTTTCAATGATTCTAAAATCAGGATAAAACAATCAAAGTATTTTTCCCATAAAATAATTCATGTTATGATTTAATGGAGGTATGCATGTGTGATGTGTATATGTATACATGTAGTTGTATATATACACACAGACATATTTAAATATTAATTAAACCATCTGTTTATTTATGAACACAAAAATTATGTGTGTATTTAATCTAAGAAATTATGTGTGTATGTAATGTAAGAAAAAACCCAATACAAATAACATTTAAATTGAAAAAAATAGATCAAAATTCTGATACCATTTCCTACCCCTCCCCCCAAATACTTTTCATTCCATTATATTTGCATGGTTATTTGACATCTTTAAACTTTAGAAAGACTGTTCACACCTTCAAAATATTTTTAAGGCAAAATTTTTTCTTGGTGAAATGTTTGTGTAGCTGTGTCTATGGCTTCAGATGCAGCGTTGGGGAAATACTAATTTTTAGTGCAGCTTGCATAAATACCTGCCATATTTTCACTGCTATTAATGAGGCTTGGTGATTGATTTATGGGGCTGTAAAGCTATGGATGGATTTTGGATTAAAATTGTGGTTTTGAGAGCTGTTTGGAAGGACAGCTGCAAGAAACTATGCTGGTTTCTCTCCTTTGTGCTTTTCAAGTCAGCCACGCTGGTTATCTGCAACATCAGTTCACCTTGGAAAATAAATCCTGCTGATATCTGAAACTTTGGGCTGCATCCATCTTTGGACTCTCTTGGCTTCTGTGGTCTGGCACAGGCCACAGCACAATTGACAAATTCTCTGTCAGGAGGAGTAGATGATGCTTGAAACCATTTTATCTCAAGGATCACCTGCTCAATCAGCTCTTCCTCAAACACAAGTGATCCCATCTTCCCTCAGGTACCCTAATCTTCATACAAGACCCATCATCTTGCTTTATGTCAGATTTCTGGCTGAAGCCATGTCTTTAAATGAAATTAAACAAATGTGGCCAATGTTTTTATCCAAGGCTTCATCTTAATCTAGCTCCACCAAAACATGCACTAGGAGGAGGATTATTTCACAGGAGCAAATCAAAGGTGCCTTCCCACTCACCTAAGCTAAAGGTAAACATTCTTTGATAATAAATGATGGCAGGAAAACAGGGTATTTCTGGATGAATTTGGTGGTGCCAGGCTTTTTCTGTTCCATCTACCTGCGAGGTTGCCAATGATCCCTCAACATTCACCATGCTCATTAGCGTCATGCACAGGTAACCTCCAAACTGAGATACCTGCACACAATCTGGTCTTAACTCATTTATTTTCCACCTTGAGAGCCACTAAAGAACCTCTCAGGAGTTCTGAAGAAAAGGAAAGGTATTTTGACAGCGTGACGTTTTGAATTATCAGGATGGGATGACCATCTGCTGTTCCAAGAGCCAAATTAGGTCGTGGGGCCTCACTTTTTTGTGACAAAGAAGAGTCATGAAGAAAAATTGCTGAAACAAAAGGGATGTGTGAACAGTGATTGCACTCCCAATGGAATTAGACGTAATTCAACTGCATCCGTGAAGCACATTGGATAAGTGTGAATATGTGCTTAGTCTTAGTATAATACTCCTTTTTCACTCAAAATGTCTAAGAAGAAGAACACATAACGTCATAAATTGTGCAAGGTTTACAGCATCTTTGTCAATTCTGCTTATTTTGCTTTGTACCTTACAGAAAATTGTATTGGAGGGAAGAACCATTCTGATTGTCTGGTGTTCCAGAGGCGGCCCCAGAAAAATTCTTTGTGTATTGCAAAGCTTTTTATTTCTGAAAGACTGAGTAAACCTTGAAAAACAGCCTTGAAGTTATTATTTCATGGGAGGTTTTTTCCCTTGCTTTAATCACACTACTAGAAGGAGAGGGAAGATAGAATTTATTGCTTCCAATTTTATAAATATTTGAACAGAGATTACCTTGGCTTCCAATTCCTTCCTCAGTAGAGCTTCAAATTTTATATCTCACTTTTAATTTTCATTTCAAGATGACTATTTTAAAATACCTGCTTTATGTCTTCTATTGCAAATGGTGCCAGAGACATTATGTGTATTTATTGAGACTGAAGTCTTGATGGTCTGGTATGTTTCAAAATTCCACATGCCCAAAATTAAAATTTCTTCTTTAATCAACACAAAAAGAAACTGCTAAAGTTCTGCCACGATTTAATTTTATGAAACATACTTGCAGAAGAGGTGTTTTTGCATATATAGATAGAACAAGGTCATCTCCTAGTTTCATGCCAAATTCCACTGAGATGAGTGTTTCCAAGGATGCCAAGTAATTTATTTCTTAGGGTTTTGTGCAGAAGGTCTAAAAGTTTCCTCCTATTTTGATATGTTCAACCACTCCAAAAAATGGCTCCATGAAGAAAGATCAGTGTTGGTCAGCATCTGGTCATTTTCCATATGCAGATAAAGCTCCACAGGGTTCATAACTGCTCTGGTTTCCAAGCCAGCAACCCAACAAGCCTTTCCTAGCTCCAGAAGAATTGTTTCGATAGTGAAAATGGACAGAAAAGTTACTGAGATTCAGCACCCAAAATATTTTGGTGAAGGGGAGGGGCTGTGATCAGCTCTTCTTGTTGCCACACTGATTTTTGCAATGACCCAGCACTGTTCCTCCAAATTTCTGTTATGATGTCTGTCCACTCTCCGAGAGCCTCAGCCAGGACAACATTATTTTGCGAGCCTGGTGAGAGCAGATGCTGCAGTTTCAGTTCACTGTAACACTTATTTCTCGCTCTTCCTTGAGAAATTTCTCTCTTTTCCTTTTGCACAGGAGTTCTGGCATGGAAAATTCTGGGCACTACAAAACAGGAAAGCTGCTCATGAGTGGGCACGTGTCTTCACCAGCTCTTCCACTTTGAAGGTGGAGAAGCAATTTACTATTAAACAACTCAGTGGAAATTTAAGCATTAAAACCAGAACATAAGTGCAAAAAACAAAATTACCCCGTTTTGCTCTGTTTTCACCTCGAGGATATTGAGTATCCACATCCTCAGAGGCCTTAAATCTGGGGCTTCAAATATCTTCTGCTGTTTCCATCTGGGTGAGAATTAAATTCTAGAGGTGAGGGGAGATCTTGAGGATCAAAGTTCTGAAACCATTGTCGCTGATGTCCCTGTGAAGGTCAATGCCATTGCATGACAAGCAGTGCTGAGTTTTGTAAATAAAATGTTCTCCTGTAACTTTTTGTAGATCATAATTCTGAATGGCAGAGGGGTTGCAGTGTCTTGTTGAAGCTCTATTAAGGTTGACTTCAATCTTACCTCTGAAATCAACAATACGAGGAAAAGCAATGATAGCGTGTGCTAGAACTCTCATTGCCATTAAATCTAGATGAAAAGCACAGAAATTGGCTAAAAAGAGGTTTAGAAGTTTCAAACATGTGGTATTAGAATTGGTAGGAAAGATTATAATTGTTTTTCAATCATACTTTCACATGCTGACATACTCAACTTGGTACTCAGTCCTGTTGTGATAAGAAAATAAAGATCAATCCTTCTTTCTTATATCTTATCTAAATCAGTTTATTTGTTACTATTATTTTGAACTCCCCAGAGACAAAACACGTGACAATATTTCATAAAATATTGTTATTTTTTGAAACAAGGACCACCAAATAATTCATGGAGGAAACTAAACAAAAAAAGAGAAAAACAAACAAAGAAATGAAAAAACCAGCAAAAAAAAAAAAAAAAAAAAAAAGCAAAAAAAAAAAAAAAGGGAAAAAGGAAAAAGAAAAAATGGATAGAAGGTTTATATTATATACATAACTTTTCCTTGAACTTGCCTGCTGGTCTGTTCCTTGTTTACAAGTGCTAATAATGAGTATGGCAAGGAAATGCACATTTAACAGAAAACAGATGTTGCTGATTAATGTTGTTAGATAAAAACAATAACAACAAATTAAAAGCAAAATAACTCCTTCATCAACCTGCAGGTGTCAAGAGCTGCTGGTGAGTGAATTAACCTGTGGAGATCCATGTGACTTCTTTGGGCTGACAGACTCTCACAATCAGAGAATCTTTCCACACAGCCAAATCCAACACAGCCAAAAAAATTAAATGGGAAAGTGATGTGTGGAATTTTAACAGGGACTGCTGGAACCTGGAACTGATTGACTCCTGACGGAGCTGAGGTATGGTGGGTAACCCCTGTGAACAAGTGTTCCCAGAGTGATGCTGTAATCAAGACAGAAAATATGGTCCTTGCATCCATAGGCATGGGGAGGTGGGATTAGGACTGTAAAACAAGAGTTGCATCAGAGCACTGCTCCTAATCCTACAGCCCAGTGGATTTTGGAAAATCTGAGTGGGTGCAGGAAAGAGTTTCAAGAACTATTTGAGGCTGGGAAAAAATCTGAATTACAGTGAGAAACTTTAAGGAGCTAAATTAGTTCCTTCATCCAGAAATATGAAGAGCTGACATAATAATATCATGCAACTACCTACATGGGGAAGAGATTTCTGACACAAAAAAGTCTTAAACCAATAAATGGCAGTATGCAATCCAACACTTGGAAGCTGAAGCTAGACAGATTTATAAAAGTAATAAAGGGTTTTTTTTTTTTTTTTTCAGTTTGGTTTGGTTTTGTATGTGTTTTATCATTGGATTTCTTTTTTCCTTCGATTTTTTTTTCCTTTTTGGAAAGCATAATTGCCTATTAGAATAACTTACCTTGGAGGCACGGGGAATTCTCCAATCTTTAAATCAAGATCAGTATCTTTTAAAATAAGATACAGTATAGCCCACGTAGAAGTTTTTATGCTTCATGCAGAAATGGCTGGGTGAGGCTCTTGGCAAGGCAAGAGCATCCTGGAGATCTCTACGGAGCTTGCTAAAAATTTTAATGTCTGCATGCAGTCAGCATATATATCCTACACTATAGCATGGATTTCTAAGAAGCTGATGATTGGGTTTTGTTCTTTATAGGGTACTAATACAAACCTAAGAGCATTTTGAAAGCATCAGCCCTTGGATCACACTCTAAATAAATGCTGCGCTTAGCTTGAACATCTGGAGCTACTTCAGCATGAAAAGAATTGCTACTTAATACAGGGCACTTAGGGCAACTTAATACAGGGCACCTAGGCTTAGTTAACCTAGGAGGAGGCTCAGGAGACACTTCTTTGAGGTACCTGAACACACAAGGACCAAAAGGACAATTTTTTGATCAATTGGTTCTTATTGCTGTGGATATAGGACAGAATTGAGGATAACTAAGTGTACTTGTGAGGTATCCATTTTGTCTGCATCCAAGTATTCACTCTCAAACAAATTTTCCTTACTGCCTAGCTCTTCAGAAAGTGACACTCACACTGATTAATATTTGAGACATGTCTTGAGGTCCAGAATGTGAAAAGTGCAGAGAGCAGAGGAATTAGTGAGGGGCAGCACATCACCTCGACAACCTGCTTATGAGAAACTGTGTAAATAGGCAGGGAAATTTTGTCACAGCAGGCAAAGAAGCAATAAAACAGCAAGCTCTTTCACAGAACAGTTTTATTTCTGAAGCTGACAGGTCTTGGCATTGACTGGAGAGGTGGTGGAGCTCATAATTTAAAGAAGGATGCTGACACAGGCATTCTCAGGGGCTGGAAGCCCATTTGGTCCTGCAGACAGATGTGAGAGAAGCAGAAGGGAGGTAGGAGGTTTTTCTCCTGTTTTCTCTTGAGGAGGTCGTGTGTTTGTGCCATCTTCTTTGATCTCTGTATTTCACAGTCACCATGTCAGCATCTGCTGCCAAGCTCACAAAGAGCACAGATTTTTCTTGTGACCCAGCAAGAAAGGGAGTCTTAGGCCTGATCATTTTGTGGCTCACTTTACACTTCCAGCTACGAAAACAAATGCTCTGTTTATTTGAAAAACCAGGCTCTAGGCAACAGTGTTAGCCAGTGCTGACAGAACACGGTGTTTCTATTTCTCGTGGATTTGTACACGTGTGAGGTTTGTACACCTGTGGGGCCCAAAAGCTGTTTGTTTCAGTGGTGTTCCTGTTACCATGTGGCTCCCAACAGCACCAGCCTGCCAGCCCTGGGAGAAAGAGCAGCAGGCTCATCAGGAAACAGTGCTGGCACTGGCTGATGGCATCTGCTTTCAGGACAGGAACAACTGGATTCTGAGCAAGTCAGGTCAATGGAAAAGAAAAGTAGCTTAATTCCCAGTTATTAAATTGGACTGGATTACGAGCAGTCTTTGCTTTGTTTTGTTTGGTTTTTCTTTTCTTTGTTTTTGAGGCTTGCCTAGAGAGCCTTGTCAGGATTTGGGGAGGAAGATGAGCAGAAAGACACGCACACATCCAACCATCCTGCGGGTGCCAGGCTGTGTTTCTCCCCCTCTGCAGCACAAAGAAGCAGGATGGGAGCAGGTCAGTGTATAACCACATTCCCCAGCTGAGCTTTTACTGCTCACCCTGCTGAGCTCGATGAAAAGCACACTGTCTCACACTGTTTGACAGAAGCTATTGCCTCTGCAGTAATTACATGCATGCTCCTTGCTAAATAAGTGTCAGGCCTTGGTGACTCACCATTGCTAGGATCTTCTTTGACCTCTCCTCCCCTCTTGCTCTGCCTTCCTTCCCTCGTAGCTTACAGACCTAAAAAGAAAAAAACCATAGAAAAGCGGTGTATGAATCCAGTCTGAGCATCCAGTTCTGAGTGAACTTTCTCTCCAGCTCTTTCTTTCCCATCTCTGAGTGGGAAATCTTTCCCTTCTGCCATGACAGCAGGACACAATAACTCTGAGATGGTTTTCCACTAACTCAGCACCATGGTGCTTCTCCAGGTGCCAGTTCAGGGCGGCCTTTGGGACAGCACAGAGGTTTCTTGCATGAGAAAAGGAGACAGGATCATTTCCCTGGTTGTCTGTGTTTTTCGTTGGTGCTGTGAAAATGCCACTTTCCCACTCCACTGCACAAAACAGCAACTGGCATATGCACTACTAGCAAAATTCATCTAATGTTCAAACATGCTCTGGCATGGAGAGCATACAGTGATTCACCAACCCTGCTGCTAAACCTGCCCCTAATCCTGTTCAAGTCTGTTTTTCTCTCCCAGTGCACACTGGTTTTCTGACATGCTCCCTCCTTCTGTTTCTTTGGGTGACTTAGTGTCAGCCCCTGGAGCCTGGGATTAAGAGCATTTTCCTGTCCCAGCAGGTGCTGACATGGTTGTAGGGGTTCCCTCCTGGGAAACTCCTGGGCAGCACGCAGTGGAGAGGGAAAACTGGCACTTTTCCACCAAAGATGCAAAGCCAGCTCTCACAGTACAGCAGGAGAGGGCTCCAGCTCCACTCAGTTCAATCTTGTGTCTCAGCCCTTCTCCTCCTGTCAGAGCCAGGGAAATTTGGGAGCCAGGGAGGCAGCAGCTTTCCCTCTGGCTGCAGCACGGACATAACTTGGCTGTGATTTCTGCTTTTGGGCGCTGGCACTGCTCCACCTCCTGGTAGGAACCCAAGCCCACGCTGCTCACTCAGACCATCCCAGCTCCCCCTTCCAGCTCAGGTGCTCCTGGAATTTCACCAGGAGGTGGGAGGGAGATGACGGTGAGGAAGCTGAGTTAGGCTGGCTCCATAAGCCACTCTGAGGATGCTCTGCAGAAGGCAGGTAAGGGCTCAAGTGCCTTGGAGCACATTTTATCCTTGAAGGTGTGAAGGATAAGCAAACATCCATTGAATACAGGCCTTGGGAGATGGAAGGAGCATCGGCAGCCCTGAGGGGATGTGTTTTGGGAGTACACGAGGTGCACAAAGCTGGGGAAAACTGCAGAGGAGCTCTCTGGTGTGGGAGGAACAGACCCAGTGTTTGTGCTGTGGGTCAGCCAGCAGCTCTGCTCCTGGTGTCCACCTCCAGAGACTTCCCATCACATCAGGGAACCTCCGTGACCTTGGAGCAGGGCTCACCCAGCCTTTGGGAGCAACTTTCACTGAGCTGACCATCAGCAAAGCCATAAACACAGGGCTCAGGACAGCAAGGAGACAGATCTGCAGCCTTCCAGGTGTGATCCTTCTCCCTCTGCCTCAGGGCGGCACCCAGACATCCCCAAAACATTGTTCAGAACACCTTATAGTGCAGTTCTGAACAAATGTGTGACTCCCTTTACTAAAAGAATGCAGTGAAGGAAATGGTGCTGCTGCTAGTAAGTGTTTTGAAAACTTTCTCTCTTTTTCTCTATCTGAGGTGTGTGCAACAGCAGAAAGAAGTCTCCATGGTGCCTGATGCCCTTCACCAGGAACATCACATGCTTGTGGACATAACCTGGGCCTTCAAGTGTTTTCAAACACAGATGCTAAATCAGGGGGATTGAAAGTGACAATGTTTAAGCTGAATAAAACCCAGGATAAATTTATCACAAATTTTCAGAAATATCAAGACCCTCCTTCCCCACAGAAAACCTTAAACCAAATCAACTTGATAATGCTTTACAGCACGCTGCTCTGTTTTGTGACTAATGCTAAAATTCATGATCTGTGGTCATGCAGGGTTTCAGTCCTGCCACAGCCAAATTTTTTGCCAAACATGAAACCAATATAAACCCATAAACAGCTCTGCTCAAAGCTGTTCAGGTGTCCCAGTGAATCCCAGCCAGTAAAACCTTGTGCTTGCTTCGGTGGCTTGTTTGGTTTCTTTTAAAAGTTCCAAATCTTTGCTTGAAACTCCCACATCTCCCTCTTGGCTTTTTAGAGCAGCCCTGTGAGATGCTGGGAATTAAAAAATTGGGTTGAATTGGTGCAGTGACACTTCTCAAAGTGTTTTTGGCTTTGATGGGCAGGATTTGCAGGCTTGGTGTGATCACAAGTGGGGCAGTTTCCCATGCCTGTGGATGTGGGTGAAGTCCAAATTTTGGCTTCACCCCCAAAGGGCACTGAGATATTTTTGCTCTGGAAAAAACTTTTGTTGTCCTGAAATGAAGGCAGATGCCTGCTACCTGTTCCTCACAGGGCTCAGGGTGTTTAATATAAACAGAAAATAGTTATTTTCATATTTCAAATAGTGAGAACTGCTAATGAAGCACTGGAGATCAGGTAACACCAAACTGTTTCCTCTGCTGTGGTTCAGTCCCACGATCTTGTTCTGAGCTTTAGCAGAGATTGTGGCAGACTCATGTTTGCCATCATGAAAGTGTTACAGGAAATAAAGAGAGAAAAACTACAGAGGGTTGGGGTAGCTGGTGACGTCTTTGGATTTGCAAATTTCTAAATATTTAAAAAAGTCCAATCTGTTTCTAATTCTTTCGGAACTCTCAAACAGTGAGTGGATGCACTCACTATTTGAACAACTATAAATGCCAACTTGGCAAAATCAAGAATGATATAAATCTGTGGAGACGACCTAAGCAATACAATTTAAATTAAAACCTATCCTTTCCTTTTTTTTTCTTTTTTTTTTTTCCTGATCAGTTATTTGCTGTTCACTTGGATGTACAACATTTGATGCAAATAACTTTTGTCAGAGCTGGCAAAGAGAGCAATGAATCTTTCCAACTCCAGATGCCAGAGAGCCTGATCCAGTGCCTAGTGAAGTAATTTGGAGTGTTTAGGTTGACTTCAAGAGACTTTGGAGAAGCATCATAATGTTCATTCTCTATTAAGTAGCTAGCATTCATGGCAGTGCAAAATATCACTGGGTGGGTTCATAAAATATTGTAAACTATGTAAATATTTCTGTTATTAATTGCTTTTTCTGTCTTTCCTTCCCATACCTTCTTTCTTATGCTCCAAAATTATAATTTTCCAGTAGTAACATTTATGTTATTATGGATGAAACAGAGGGAAGAGTTTGTGAGTGAAGGTGATGGAGAGGATGATGTGGGATGAGATGATTGATGTGGGAGGAAGGTTCATCAGGAAGATCAAAATGCTTCCTTTGATAATTCCATGATAAAACTTCTCAGGTTTACAGGAAGATTTTGTTACAGAAAATGAAGTGGGGCTTTTAACTTCTAAGAAAGTGAGGCTAGATTTGCCAAATGTAATTTTTTATTTCCTGGAATTTAACAAAATGTTTATTAGGTAAAGAACGTTTTTTGGCAAGTATTCAGTTCAAGGAAGGATTTTTTTTATTTTTTTTAAATTTGGATCAAGCTGATTTTTGGTTTTCTGCTCTTTTTTACTTTGGACACTGAACAAGAAAGGAAAATCTTTATGGAGCACTATTTTTTAATGCTCTTTGAGCAGACGGAAATTAATTAAAAAAAAAACTCAACCCAAACTTTAAAAAAAGAGCTTTGTTCTTAATATAATTTTTAAAAATAAGGTATAATTTTTATAACACTTCAGTCTAGGGATGAATTATCTTGACAGACAAGCAAATTGGTTCTTGGAAGTTTTACATTGGAGTGACTCATGGGATTTGTGCCTGGATTGCCCCATCCTTCCATTTTTCTCTTCTTGACTGAACTGTACATCCCATCAAGCTCCAGAGATCCCATTATGTTCAGGCCACCTTTTCCACTTTTTTTACAGGCACCTCTTCCACTAGGAAGGATTTTGACCTCATTTTTGTGAAATTCTTGCTATGGTATGGAAGCAGAAATACCAGATGACCAGTTGACCAGGGGAAGGATGGAAAAGTCCTGGAATTAATTTCTTGCAGATCAGGCACCAAACTCACCCCATCTTTGAAAAACATTCAAAATTACCAATGTATTTGTTAAATTGGAGGGTGAGCTGAGTGTCCTTCTCACAGGTGAAAACAAAAGGCTAAATTACCATACAAATTATGGGTTTCAAGGATGCATTTACCTTCCACACTGCATTCAGTCAACACCTTAACTTAGCTCAGAACTGGGTTTGGAATTTCACTTCCAAATGCCACCAAGTCTCAAAGGTTAAGGAAACTCTCTCACTGTATTTTTCTTGTGGTCTGACATGTATGGGTTTTGCAGGCATGATTCAGTTTGCCAGTTCTCAGGGAGGACTTGTACCTCCAAATAAAATCAAACATAGATGAGGACATTTTGCTTCTCTCAAACAAGCAGTACTTGACAAGTTATGATGTCTTTAACATCTGTTTCTCCAGCAGAATGTTGATGGCAACAAGAGAAAAATTATGAACCATGACCTGCTGAGTATTCTGGAGTTTTGGCCATCTCAAAATTACCATATATTTGCTTATTTACGCCTAACAGCAGAAGAATTTTATAATAAGGTTATTTTTGCTTTACCTGAAAAGTCTGGCTTTCAAAGCTCAATTAGTCATAAGTCATATTCTTTAATCTTTAAATTTACAGATGGCGTTTTATGTTCAGCAGCTCTCTGAGGCTGGTATTTGTTTCCTTTCGTTTGGTTTGGATGGGCTTTTTTTCATTTTACTCTAATTTTCTGGATTATACAAAATCCTGGTGCCTATATGAATCTGTGGTCTTGAGCTCATTGTTAGAGGGAAGACAAATTTCTAAGCTGTGTGAAATAATGCATTAATTAAGAATATTGACCATGTCATCTTTTCTTATGAGGAAAATGAAAAAGAAAAATCAGTTCTGTAATACCAACTGATATTTTTTGTGTCTTCCTGGGAGTCCAAAAGCTGAAAAATGGGTTGCTAAAAATGCATACTGTATATCTGAGAATCAGAGAAAGGGTTTGCTACCAGCTTCATGGGAAATCATACACCAGCAATGCTGCAGAACTGGATTTGGCTGCACCCCACAAAGATTTCTTTCCCTCAGAAGAAAATTTTCATCACAGATTAAACTTCTGTGTGCAAAATACCAGTAGAATTTTAGGTTAAAAGAGAAAAATAATACTAAAATAATACATTTTTTCTTTCTAGTTGTGTGGCCTGACAAAAGAGGAGAACAAGGTGGAGAGGTCCTGTTGGTATATCTAATTTTTTAGGGTTCTTGTGGGCTTTGGAAAGGAGCTGAAGCCTGGAGGCTCTAACTGTGCTTCACATTGTGATTAGAATTAGGTGGGAGAGGATCATCTCCTCAGCATGAAGAATGGAGATGAAAGCAAGAATGTTTTCATTTTTTCCTTCCAACATACGTTTTGCTAACCAAATCACTCCCTATCTTCGTTTTAAAAAATGTAAATATATTTATGAAAATCTTTTCTCAAGGAAAAAAAAAAAAAAAAAAGCTGTCTCCCATCAGGGGAGCTATTCAGAAGAAGTTTGACTAGTTCTATTTATAGTGTGGTTAAATTCTTTGAGATAAATTTCAAATCAACCCAGCCAGAAGGAGAGAGGCTCTCAGCTCATTCCTCAGCCAAATTTTGCCATTCATCAATGCAATTTATAAAATTCACAGTTTTATTAGTAAATAAGATACTAAATTAGTTCCTAGAAGCCCAAAACACATGCATGTACTAATTTTAGTAATGGTTTACTACTAAAAATATTTAATGATGCCTATTGTTTCTTGTAGCAAACCCTGTTATAGATAACCAAAAAAGAGTAGCCTTTGTATTGCAGTTTTATTCCAAGCTAATATTGGAATTTCAGGCAATTTTAGATATTTAAGTATATTTATACTAACATACATATACATGTGTGTGTGTTTAAAAAAAGGATATTAATCTGGTGGAAAATGGTGGCAAGATATCAGCCTAAATGTGAGATGCCAGAATTGCAAACCAGGTGTTTCTGTGTATTTCTATCCACAGACATGTATAAGAGAGATTGATTGCAGTGAGGAAACATATTGTACTCTCAATTTTACAGGGCTTATATAAAATACGAGTGAAAAGGGATTTTTAAAATTATGAAAGCTATTTTGCCTGCATCTTATCAAAGCACAGGGAATGGTAACATCCAAAGAAACATGTGTAAGTGCTTCCACAACATTCATTTAAATTGTCATGCAATGAAATAACTCTTCCACAACAGCATTTTGCTGTCCATGCCAACATGCTGCAATTCAAGGGAAAAGATTTATAGTCCCTCAGGTATTCTCTTTTAGCTAAGTGCTATACATTTTACAACCCAATATTCTGAGTTAAACTTGGATGAGCACCTTTGCTTTGCTTTCCTCTTTACCATGACGGGCTTGACACTCCACTTGCTGGGTTCAGGCCTCCTCAGACCCAACACCTGGCTCAGAGCCACCTCCCCTGTGAAAATCAGAATAGCTACAGGGCTGCTTTATCTGGTGCCAGCTGGAAGGACTCCTGCAGGACAGCCCTGGCTCCTCAGCCTGCAGCTCATCCAGCCACAGCTCCACATCCTTTGGGATCTCCTCCTCTGCTGGGGCACCTCCTCTTCTCCTCCCCTGCCCACCAGCGTGGCAGAAAATGAGAATTCAGGCACTGAGGGGCCTCCAGGGTGCCCCAGATGGGTGTCAGTTGGGGTTACCTTGTTGGGGCTACCTAAAAACAGACAAAATTCAGGGAATAAAAAGTGGTTGTGTTTACTGAAGGGCCTACAGGATCATTTTGGGCAGATGAAGCCCCCTCAGGGCCTACACCCAAAACGGACAAACACTTTTATAATTTTGGTGCATTTACATGCTAGGCATTAATCTTCCAACTACAGCTTCAGCTAATGAAGGCATTTATCCCAAGTTTCTCTCCCCAACTCACTTTTGTTTCCATCTCTCAGGCCTGAGGCAGTGAGGTGTCCTTTATTCCCAGGCCTGGAGAGGAATTGTTGTGTCTGCCCAAAATGGGACAGCAGTATCCAACACTCTATAAGGAATTTAGAGTTACACACTAAAGAATTGCAGCATTACAACTGTCTGAACAATACAAAAGCTTAAGTCCCAAGGCACCATTAGTGTCAGACACTGCTCAGGGACTGGGTTCATGTTATAAAAATTCCCTCCCTCCTGGCGGAAGAGGCTGTGGAGAGCACAACTGCTCGTGGCAGGCAGGAGAGTCGTGCTCTTATCTCAGCATCGTGGAATATCTCAGCTTTCATTTGCTCTCCAGTGCAGCCAGTTGATGCTGCTGCTAATCTTTTAATGAAACCTCAAGGTTCATAATTCTCACTGCCTCCCCAGGCAAGGTGGGAGCTGAACGAGGTATAGATCAGATCTTACAGACATGTTCTTTTTGCATGCTGGGGGCCTCTGAAAGAATTCTAAACATCATGTGGTATTATGTGTTGTGGGTTTTGGCTTTTTTTTTTTCCTTTCTGTATGAATTCAATTTTTGTGCACACCTTTGTGAAAATCCCAGTGCTGTAAAATTGTGGCTGAAGCCTTCAGGGTTGAAAATATTAGTGGGGTGCCTCACAGGAGCTACAGTAGGGGCAGAGTATGCAGTTAGACTGCATCTCTGGAAACATAGACCTTTGAATTATCTTTCTTTCCTTCTATGTGAAGCTTAGGTGCAAACAGGCACCTTCCTAGCAGTTAGGCCATTTTGCAGATTTAGGCCCATCTGATGACTTGCTCCTTACTCTAATTTTTTCAGCTCTGTGAGGACAGTTAATTTCTTGTAACAGAAACAGCATAACACTAAAGAGCAAATAATTTGGCTGTTTATTTGCTGAATGAAAGGCTTTGGGCAGTAACTCAGCAATCAAATTTCTCTGCAGCAACAGTTTCACCTCTTACTCCTGTTCACTGGAGCAGTTACCCACACATTGTTTTCCTGATCTAAACTTCAATGAAAATGTCTGACTTCAGCAATGAATCAGTTCTTACCAGTGGGTACACAAAGCTTTTTCATCATGCAGCTGCATTACCATTATAATGTTGCAAATTATGGGTTGCTCAAAGATGTTGTGACTTGCTGTGATGTCCCAGCAGAGTCTGTTCCACAACATAATTATGAAGGCACCAGAAAACTGCATGGCCAGGAATTTCAGAGGGCCTTCCCAGGCTGCATGCTTGAATTGTGCCTGCATCCTCCTGGTTCCGCTTGGCAAAGGTCAAACAAGTACACCAGTACAGTCCTTATCACTTCTTTTTTCTGCAGTTTCCTTGTTTTTTCATGTGTACATATCCCTCTTCCTGCTTGTTTGCTGTTTCGCTGACCACATGCACTATCCCTGCAATTTTTACTGGTTGCATTGCAGAGAAAATCATATGGTTCCCATTTTGGCAAAATATTGCTTTACTTAAGAGCATTTTTGAAAAGGCTCGGTGGGGGAGGGATGGATATGAAATCCAAATGGCATTTTGAAAAACTTAAATAATTTGTGCTGGTGACAGCTGGCAGGTCAATAACTGCAAAGCAAAAGCTGCTGTTGGAAGGAGTGAAATATCAGAAAAATTTGTGCCATTTTTCCATTAGTTTCTACTGTGCTGATAAAGAAGATGGCTTAGTACACAACTAATTCAACATTTCTGGGTTTACAGATAATTTTTGCTTTCTTTTGGTCCTGCTGTGAGACTGAAATGACATTTCAGTGTGGGAAGGACATGTTTATGTCAGAGCAAACACCTTAGGATGAGCATATGCTAAAAAGCAGACTGTTATGTTCACATGGAAATAAGGTCATAGCTGTCTTTACATGATGATGGACCTCATTAAAAAAATAAGTTTTACTCCTTCCTTTAATGTACAGGGAAGTAGCTGGGTCAGTTTTTAAAATCATTTCTTTACCTGCACAACAGGTACATCATGCCATAAACTAGTAAACATGCCTCAGTTGCCTTGAAAATACACACCATCGTGACCTCCCAAGGAGCTTTTGGAAGAGCCATGAAAGCTCAGATTTAAATTATTTCCGTTTCAAAATGGAGGACCATCATCTTACAGGCAGCACCTGCTCTGTTTTTAGAAAAGAATGCAAAAACAGGCTCCAGAGCTGCAACACTTACGTGGAGCCTGCTGTGATGTGTAAAAAAGTGTGGCTGGATTTCTAAAAATTTTTTGCCCCAGGTAGCCATCCTTGGTCCAAGGCACTGTGCAGAAGAGATATCTTCACATGACCACAGGTCCAGAAGGGTTTCCCTGCTGGATGTGTCAGTAGTTGAACAGCATGTTTGATTCATCCTAAAAAGCACAGGAAAAATGCTTTTCAGCCAGCAGGGTGAAAGAAAAAGGACACACAGCTCCTCCTGGGATGATCAGTGCAGGGCAACTTGGCTTCAATATTGCAATTGTCCACTGTGTATAATGTCTAAGTGGAGAGATTATTTGCCTGCAATATGTATTTTATATATTTTTTTTATTTTGTTTTATTTTTCTCTGCCCTCAGAGGGGAAGAACTGTCCTTTGCAGGTGCAAAATATCTCCAAAGAAATCCAGCAGCATTATATATGTGGTCAGGTAAACAACAGTAGCAACAGGCTCTCATTTCCTTGCACCAGGACGAACCATGGAGAGAGTGGGATTGGACTCTCCTCCTATCAATTCCATCTGTTCCTGAGTTGCTGACAGTGAGGGAATTGCACTACCACCTGTGGAGAGGTTGTTATGGGGCTAGCTGCTGAAGAAGGGTTTTCTAGTCTGCTAAGGTCAGATCTTTCTTAAATTTCCTTCCAAAGAGTGTTAGGATTGCAGTCTCTTTGAAATTTAGGCATATTTGACACTTAGTTTAGAAAGAAAAGGACTTATTTTTATCGCTCTTACTCATTGAGAAGACTCTCGAGATTTATTTACTGCAAGATAGAAGCTGTGAATGGGAACTCAAGTGCAAAGTGTGCCACATGGGTCAGGGCAATCCCAGATATGAGGTAGGGAGAATAATTCATTGAGAAGAATTTGGAGATTCTTCTGGTGGATATAAAGGTGGACATGAGACAAAAACCTGGAGCCTTTCTTCCATGAAAACAGGCTGAGACTGTTGGGGTTCAACCTGGAGAAGAGAAAGCTTTGGGGAGACCTCACTGCAGCTTCCCAGTAACTGAAAGGGGCTTATAAAGAGGAGGGAAAGGGACATTTTAGCAAGCAGATAGTGTCAGGATGTGGCAAAAATGCACCAAAAGAGAGAAGGTTTGGATTAGGTGTTGGGAAGAGTTCCTTTAATTTGAGGGCAGTGAGGCGCTGGAACAGAATGCCTAGAGAAGTTTGGGATGCCCCATCCCTGGAAGTGTTCCAGCCAGTTTGGATGGGGCCCCCCTGACCAGCCTGGTCTATTGGAAGGTGTCCCTGCCCATTGCAAAGGAGGATTTTAAGGGTTGCTTCCAAACAAAACTATTCAGTTATACTTTAATTCATTCTATTCTAACACCCATGAGGAAACTAGATGGCAGGTACACATTGCCAACACCTAGTTTTGGTCTAATTAAGCAGAATTAAGATTAACATTTCAAATCCTCAGCCCTGTAGTGCAGTTGTGCTTATTTTTAAATTAGATGCAAGGCCTACAAGATGTCAGAAGGGTGGTTTGTTTTGACCTGCCTCCATGCAAGTACAAAACCTGTGCTGCAGAAAGGTGAGGTCAGAAGCATCTAGGAGGCTGCAGAAACACAAATTTAAACGATTCCTTCTTACCCTCCTATGTTCAGGAGAAATTACTCAATGGCCTCAAAGGTACGTCAGTGTAAGTGCATGACAAACATACCTGCGGACAAGATAATTACATTTGATGGTAGTTAAATCAATGAGCATTCTCTAAAGAATGCAAAGGATTAGTGGCAGCCCTGAGTGCTTCCAGAAAGACAAGTACACATCAGGGGAGCTTTCATCACAGCACAGATTAAGGAAATCGGATTTCATTGCTTCTTGTTAATTGTTTTTCCATAACAAACCATGCCGTGCTCAGGAGGGCTGTTGCAGTCCATTTTCTGCATTTGCATGCATGCCATGATCCTGAGGAGAGCAAAACACCTCTTAAAATTAATTATCACTCACTGATATTTCATAAAATTAAATGAAAGCGGATTAAGTGGTGGAAGGGAAGATACTTTTAGATTTACTGAAACTGCTATGGCTCTGGAGACTGAACTGTGAGCATCATATCCCACACCTTCTTCCTTCCTGTTGGGCCATGAAATATCCTCAGCTAGTGCAAGTCAAAAACAGCTCTTTCATCCTCTCTGGAACTTCCACTGCCATTTCACATCCCTTTCCAACATGACCTAGAAGAGATGGATGAGAGCTGAACAAGCTGACTGCAAGTCCATTGTGTGAAATACTAAATTTCCCAGACAGACAGCATGCCTGGTTAGCTTTCCCTGCACAAAGAAAGACATTTTTGAGTCAGCCCCAGAATTTGCAAGGGAGTCAGCAAATTCTGGGTTATTTTTCTTACAGTTTTCCACATTAATACAGGGGTGAGGGTCAAAATTCTTCTGGTCTTATGTCACAGTGTGTGTGTCCTCCATCCCAGAACACCTTCTGCTTTTTTCTGGCTCCCTTGTAGCCCCAGTCAGTGTCCTGGCCCTCAGGGGATAGGTTTGCTTTTGGATTCGTTTCGAGTGTGTTTTTATTTGCTCTGGTGCATTTGTTTGAGCTCAGCTCATGAGCAGGAACATTCTGAACATAGTCTTGTTTGCTCTTCTGCTCCCTGAGGACTCTGGAGAGTCTGACTCAAAACTAAGTGAGATAATGTTTCTTCTTCTTCCTTTTCTTTTTTTTTTTCTTCTCTTTTTTTTCCCCCCCAGGCTGTCTTTTGGGTTTGGTTTTATTTTGCTCAAAAACGATTGCTCTGGAAAAGAGACAGGTTTAAAACTGCATCAAATGAAGCCTTCTGTTTGTGGAATTGGAAGGGTATGATGATAAAATCTTCTCTTCCTGGGCCCCTCCTGGGGTCTAGAGACTGGTGATGATGGGAGAACCTCATATCACCATGTCTGTCTGATGTGTGGACACTGTGGCATATCTTTAGAAGGGAAAAGTACATTTGAAGAATTAAGTGTGAGCTACAAAATGGCAGAATACACACCAGGATGGTCTTGTCTTCTTTGCAACAGCTAAAGCAAGATGGTGAATATCATTTTGCTTCCCCTGGGCAAAATGTGGAGGAACAGCAGAAATAACCTTGCCACCTCAGGAACTCCACAGGAAAGGGTTTTTTTCCCTCCAAACTGGAAACCATGTGGTGGGAACAAATAAAGCTGAAGTCTCAAGGACTTCAGCCTCACCTGGCAAAAAATGCATTGCAAAGAGTTGCCAAGCCTGGGGTTTTTTTTCATATCCTGATGCTGGAGATGGAGCTGGAAGCTTTCACATCCCTCCACTTTTCTCTCTATGGCACAGGAAGGAAGAGATGAGGAGAGCTTTAGGAGGAGCATCTCCTTCCGCTGTAGGGGTTTTCCTGGAAGGATCCCAGTCAAAGATGTGTCCTTTCACCCACCAACCTTTGCCAAAAAATAGGAAAGGGGGCAGAGATCCTGGTGGTTTGAGTGGAGGAGCATGGGAATAAATCCCACAGACTCCATTTTCTTCATGGTAGAAAAAAACCCTTCTGTATTTACATGACTGATTTTTATACAGTTTTACAGACCTCGTGTGGCACTCCAGTTGGTTAGTAGTTTTCTTGCCAATTACTTTTATTGGTTAGTAACAAATTGTTATTCTGCATTGATTAGTCACTCAAACTCTCAGTGCATACATGCAGGGAAGTTGTTTGTGAGAGATAGTTTTCATTCTTCTATCTAACAGAGTAAAATCAGTTTATACAGGTGTAAGTTCTTTATTTTTACCCAGGAATAGACTGTTATGTTAAATAACTGCTCACAACAGGATGGCTTTCACATGGGAATCCACAAAATGCTGATTTTGACAAGGCCAGCCACTGATTCCAGGAGAGCAGGCTTGATTTTTATGAAGCCTTTCTTTAAGATTTTTCTACATTATTGCAACAGAGGAGGACCAAACTGCAGGCAGGGATGGGGACATTAAATACTCACAGCTGTGAGGAAAACAGCCGCATGAGCCTGGGAAGATAAGCAACATCTAACAAGAGATAGGATCATGTAAGAGATGGTAATTAACCTGATTTTCCCAAAAAGGAAAAAGGCGCAGCAATATCTGAAAGTGACAGGAGTTCAAGTTGTGTCTGTGTGTCAAAGCCAGAGTTTTAAATTTCTTGCTGGCCTGAGCAAAACCCACTGCAACATGTGTGGATGCTGGAGGGAAGTGGTGCTGGGAAACAATAATGTGAAAAGCTAAAAAGAGGCAGGGAACAATGCTTGACATCTAAAAGGCTTCAGCTGTGTCTCTTGGGCTTTTTTTCCACTCTTCAGGGAAAGCAAGTGGTGTTTGCAGGCCCCTAAAGTGAGAGTCCCTGCAGATCCATCCCACTGAAAAGCCATCCCTGGGTCCTAAGAGGCCCAGAAATGTTTCATCAGACAACAAAGCAACCATCCTGCAGGAAACTAAAGCTTGGGAAATAGGAGGGAATGATAAATGCAAGCATAAGGATCAGGAAAAGCACAAAAAAATAATTGTCCAGAAAATTCATGGAGTGGAAAGCACACTTGCATGTGGAGATGTTTTCTGGAAAGTCAAAAGCTGATCACAAAAAATCTAAGGCAGCAAACCAACCAACCAACGGAGCAAAAACCAACAATAAACAAAAACCAAATGCAAATAAAACAAAAACAGAGAAACTAACAAAAACCAGCCCAAAATCCACAGAAAGGTAATTGTATGATCATCCAAAGGAATGGTGAATGTGTGCTGCCCTAGATGTTTTTACCTAATCTAAATTTCTGGCCTTTTCAAGTTTTTCTTTTGGCTTTTCTTCACTGAGTAATTTCAGAGAATATTACATCCATCAAGCTCTTAATTATTTGCATTTCACTTCTTAATCAACTACAACATTCAATCTCTAGATTAGTCAAAAAAGACAGCAAGCTGTGACAATTATAAACTCCTGATTATAATTATAAATTATAAACTCTTTAGAACTTATCTCTCAGCTGACCACACCAGGCTGTCCTCACTGGGGAAATATTGTAGCAGCTCTTAGTTGTGTCTTACAGATGGAGAAGGTAATGTTTTCCTCAGGATTTGTTTGATTTCTGACATCTGATTTTTGGATGTCTTATTCTTCCATCAGACTCCAGATCACGAAATCAGGTCAGAAAAGGCAAAGAAAATTTTTCAAGAAAATTGGTACAATCTAAATGAATGTAATGGTTAACAATGTCACAGTAGTTTAACAAATTGCATGGTGACTCATTAAAAACATAGCTCTCCATATCTAATTGAGGTAGGACATTCAGTTTGATTCCAGTGGTGTTTGAAGCTGTGGGCAGTTAGTGAATTAAGTCTGAATTTTCCCCTGGGTGCTAACTTCACCACAAAGAATTGTGAATTTGATCTGCTAAAAATGCCATGATATTGTTTTTAAGGCTCTGTGGTCTCTTTTACTTCACACTGTCATACCAGAAATCAGGATGTGGCTCAGCTCTTCAGGTTTGCTAACCCAAAAGGGTTAGCAAGGTTCATTACTTAGGGTTCATTACTTAGTTTTCTGCCTTCATTTTTATGGAGACAATGCAGAATTCATCAGATGTGATTTTCCACTGCTGCACATTCAGTATCATCAGTTGCACCTGTGAAAAACAGGCAAAAAAATCCCACAACTATGGAGTTAAAATCACTTCACAACAGTAGAAATGTCCAGTGCTGTTCTGAGGCCAGAAAAGGAATTTTGGAAAAAACTGTGAGGTTTTTAAGTGTGATTTCTGCAACACTGTAAAACTTTGGAAATTCTTAGGAGTGGTTGAGAATTGAGGTTAAACATTTGAGTGTCAAGCACAGAAAAGCAGAAGCCCTGAACTACAACTGCAAATACTTTAAACTAGAATTCCTTTGGTAATTTAGTTTGAATTAGGAATGAAGAGCAGGATGTAGAAAAACTCTTTTGGCACTGTCCTGTGATCCTGACACGTCTGGTTTGGGCAGGTGTCAATAACAGTGTGCTTAAATAAACAAAAACCAACAAACAAACAAGCAAAAATGAGAGAAAATTACATGGAGGAGCAATGCACTCTCCCACTGTACCCAAAAAAGCACAAAAACAAATGGCCACTCATCCTGTGGTATAGCAACATACCTCTGAGTGATTAATGAATTTTTTTCAGTGTAACAGCCAGAATAAAATAGTTGGGAGATTCTGGCTTGCCTTGACTCACAGCTGAATATGATTTCTTTTTTGGCAAAACAACAAAAAATGTTTTGTGTTGACTCAAAACATTACATCAAACTCAAACGAGTCCTCCCTGCTCCCGCACTGTAAAAAAATGATGAGACTAATTTGAAATGCATCTTGTTTATTAAGATACTAAACCCAAAGTATGCCTGGCTGTGAAAAAAAAACCCTCAGTGGTAGACAAAAAACTTAAAATTAAATTTAATGCATCTGAGGCCCAAGCCAAGTGACTGGGCAAGTTTCAGTAGCGCCTCATCAACTGAATTTTAAACTAGTAGAACAAATATTAAACATCATAGGGAAGCCACTTTTATTATCCCCTTCAATTTTTCTACTAAAACAAAAAAACTAATAAGAAAAACATAATAGGAAAGCTTGGAAAGACGATTTTGAAGGGTAAAAGCAGACTTAATGTTCTACTGTCTGTCATACAACCACATTCTCTGCTCTCTGCAGAGACACAGACAGACATTGGTCAAAGCTCTCTGTATTTTCTCAAACATAAAACCACCAAAAAATTCCTTCAAAGTATGCATTTTCCACCTTGTTGTGGAAAAAAATGCCCCAAACTATTTGCAATTCTGCTATTGCTATTTGCTCTTCTGTGTAAGATTATTGATATTAATGTTACCTATTAGAGTCCACAGTGGTGTGGGGATTTCAGATGCTGATGGTGGCTGGGTCCTTTCCAGCTCAGAGGCACAAAATAATTTCATTTCAAGGTCCCAAAATGCTTTTCTTAGCCAAAGTAAAAGAGAAATTCATTTGTGAGGGAGGGGGCACTGCAAAATGGTAGACAGGAAGGAAAGACATGTGGTCAAAAAAATCACTTTAACTGCTTTGAAAGACCTGTGGGAAACTATAGCACTTGATGAGTGCTCAAGAGTGCCCGTGTTTCATTTGGTTTTATTTCTGACTTTCTGGCTGCTCCCATGCCAGGGCCAATTCAAGCTCTGGCACTGATGACCATGATTGCAGGATTGGATAATATCTGTGCACCAATGATGGTGTTGCATAGGTCCTGAGAAAGGGAAAATTTGTTGTACCAACAATAACAATGACTACACCTAGGCAAAGTATTTCTTATTCTTAAGTGTAAGGAATAAACATTTTTTTTCCTATTTAATTACAAACTTTGAATGTCTCAAGTAACTGGATTAATGCTACATAATTTTATGCTGTCTCACTTGTAAAGACATTGACTGACTTTTTTTTTAATTATCTTTTACCCACACCTAGCTTTTAAATATCATTAAAGTATTTTTTTCATTTTCTCTACTATTAATTCTATGTAAGTGTCACCTACAAAGGAAAAAAGCTCAAGTTTAAAAACTGAAATAAGCTAAATGCCCAATTTTAGACTATTTCTAATGCTGTTTTAAATACAGTGTCCAGATATTATCAACTGTTTTGATGTCAGTCATTCTGCTATTTTGTCAATAATTTTTTTTGCCTGAAAGCTGAAATCCTGCTCAACTTTGAGCACTTGCTTCTAATCCCTGATAGAATATTTTGGTCTCTGAAGCCCTTCACAAATTGCCCTGTATTTCTGTCAGTGCTTTGGATAATTCTGAAGAATTTTTCATTAATTTCTTGCTTTGCTTATGAAGAAGCAGTGAGCTCGTGTTGCTTTGCTCTATGTAATTAATGCACCCAAAACAGGGTTTTTCCCCTTCACTGAGATCTTTGGTGCAAATCCTGACATCCAAAAATTGTCATTAGGGCAAGGCAAAAAATGAGGAATCATTTACTCCTGCTCTAATTGATCCTTCCTTCAGATGTATTAACTGCTCTGAACATTCAGAAAAGCCAGAAATTAATTCTTCAGAAAAAGCTCATACATTTATGCTTTTTTAAAAATAAGATGTAAAATTTTCATCATTGGAGAAAAAGGGGGTAAAAAGGGACACGTTAAAGCAACAGATTTGTTAATTTTTAGTGGAAGACATATGTTCTTAAGCCTGAACTAGGAGACATGTACACCACTATCTGAACTATAATAATGACTATTATTTTTATTTATTAGACTATCAGCATAAAATGAGCATATTGGGACACTTTGCTTTACAAAGAGATCTCTGTTTAGCTGTGATATATCCCATTTTGTTCTGTATAAATGCAAGTACCTTACTGAAAAGATTAAAAATCCCATGAGTGATATATACTTTTTAAAAAATTCGTTCATGAAAGATGTGATTTTCATAATCATATGTTCTGCAAGAGCTCAGAAAAACTCATGATCTCTTGGGTTTGTTTTTTGGTTTTGGGGGTTTTCTTGGGTTTTTTTGTTTGTTGGTTTGTTTTTTGTTTGGGTTTTTATTTTTTAACTATGGAAATATGTTTTCAATAAAGCTATTAACTAACAAAGGAAAAAACAACCCCAATCTATTGTGCAACTGTGTTAAAAGCAGTACAGTTCTTAACAAATATGTGCTAGTTTTAAAGTGACCCAGTTTGGCCACAAGCTGCAAATGCCATGTGTTGGATGTGTTTTGCACAATGTGGATATAAAAACAGAAGCAGCAATTAAAGCTTGAGGTCCTTCCAATTTATATATATATATACATATATATATATATATATACATACACACATAAATATACACATATATGTAGTTATAAAAATTTATATACATTATATATGATATATTATATATGGTATATGAGGTATTCTATATCCTATATGAGGTATTATATATGAGGTATTATATATCACATAGTATATCTCATATAGTATATATTATATATTATATAGTATATACTATATACTATATACTATATACTATATATTTTATAGTATATATAATATTATATATCATATATCACATATTATATATTCTATATTATATATATCATATTATATATGAGGTATTATATATTATATTATATTATATTATACATATTGTATATCATATATAAGTATATATAACATAACATAACATAACATAACATAACATAACATAACATAACATAACATAACATTTCCAGATTTGTGACCTGCAGAGGGCCATTGGTACCCATGAACAAGGCCACAGTTGGTGCTTTTAATTGATAATTGTCTGGAATTATGAGTGTTATTCATTGAGCATTCTTCTGGGTAGGAGTGGTTTGTGAAGCTGAATTTTTGGGTGCTGATGGTTTAAACCCAGATATTTTGACTGTTTATTTCATAATGAGCTCAGAGTATTTTTGTGATGCCCAAGACTAAGCAGAGTTTGGGCATCCAAGCTGAAGAGAAAAACAGTTGTTAGTGCTGCTGTTCTTGGCCTCCAACAAGCAAAAGGAGTACAAAGATGTGAAAAAGGCAAATACAATTCACAGCAAATTAAAGGGAAGGAGAAAATCAGAGTGGGAGGTGTTCAGCTTTTTGAGAGTTATTGGTGGTTTAGCAGAGATTAGTCAGAGACTCTATTAAACTAATTTTGTTTTTTTGAGGACCAGTCTAGGGAATTAACTGTATTCTTAGATATAGCTGATTCTTCCTCTGGGAAAAATAAAGGAGTCACCTGTTGGAGCTGAGCTGTTCACTGTTGTTCTGCATAGACTCAAGTTTTTCTTAGATCTAAACTGGGTTTTCCATGTGAAAGACCTACCATGAGAAAACAAACAAAAGGAAAAAACCCAACAAACCAACAAACAAAAATTAGCAAGATGAAAAGGGAAGAAGAAAAATTCTTTAACTACACTTTTTGTTTTTTGTGAAGAAGAAAGACAAGGTGAATTTAAAAAAACAATAAGTGATTGGACAAAACCAAATTTTCTTTATTAGAACCATATCCTCTGCCAGAAGTGCACTTTAAAGCACCTGGATCATCTTTGTTCTCACAATATGATTACATGACTTTTTAATTTCCAGTTAACTCTGTGAGTGGAAACATCTTGGTGGAACGAAGCCAGGGACAGGCTGCCACGGGACGTTCCTCACCATTCCTGGGATAAAGACCTCTGCATTTCTGCTGCACACTGTTTGAATTGGCAGCTGGCTGTGCCCACACAAACCAATCCACAGGGGTATTCCAGCATGTGCACGAGATAAAACCCCCGCTGTGAAAGCCTGCCAGGAGCAGGGTGATAAAAACCATCTGTTCCTGCAAGTGCTCCTCCGCTGAGTGCACTCAGATATTGCTCCTTTGATGGGGGCTTGCTGAAGGAGCAGCAAAGACGGAATTTGCGTCTTGGTAGGGGATGAAATGCGAACTGAAAGTGTAATCATGTGTGAAAGTCAGTGGTGGGAGTGTGCAAAGCAGAGCCAGACCCTTCTCAGTGATGTCCCGGAAGGACAACACGCAGTGGACACAAAAAGCTGTGAAACACAGAAACAGTGAAACACAGAAAAATCCACACGAGTGTAGAAATACCTGAAAACCCAGCTGGACATGGGAGGGAATCCATGGGGATTCTCATTCAGAACCCACCTGATGGGACTGTGGGGTTGGGGGTGCTGGCCTGAGATTGCCACATCCAGAGGTTCCTTCTGAGATTTACAGGGGTGCCAGGAGCATGTCTTAGGTGCTCCACGGCCCTCTGAAAACAGCAGAAATTGGGATTGTGCTGTTTGCAGCTCATTTCTGAGTCTGTTCCTGAGGGCTCTTTGTGAGAAGTCAACAGCTCTGAAGCTGAGCTGTAACCTTCAGTTCCTTTTCTGTTTTTAAACAACTCGTCCTCAGATTTCAGGTTAGTCCAGATGCTTTCAGTGCCAGAATCACCCTCTGCCCCACCAGAAATTTCGTTTGTATTCCTCCTCCTTTCTGAAAATATCAGGACTTAACAATGCAGTCATTGCAATCGTAACTGTGGAATGCATTACTATTATTGCTGTTATTATTATTATTACTATTTTAGTAGCACCTTGTTTAGCAGAAGTATTCTTCTGTAGCCTTCCCCCACCATTTTTCTTTATTTTTTCCAAAGGCAGCTTGAATGGAAATGCCACAAAAATACACAAAATATTTGTTATGTTAGGGAGAGAAAAAATCAAACATCAATTTATCATTGGATTTTTTTTCAGTATCCATTTTCATGCAACTATTTATTATTTAAAAAACAATTAATTACAGTTTACAGCATGTCTTAACAATCTGGACATGGATCTAGTTTCTTCTATGAATTTCACCTGTTTAGAAGAGTAAAACATTGACCAAAGGGGAAGAAATAATACTAGTCTGAGCAAATAAAATCCAGATGCTGTTGCCATATTTCTTCTTTTTTTTTTTTCCTTTTATATTTCTACCAAGCTGTACAATTTTGAAAGGTGCAGCTGCAGAGGTAATGACTGACAGAAAGCCCAGGTCTGAACTGTCTGAAACATGAATTAGCATCTGAAAATATGTATTGTTATCTCAGCTGAGCCTACATGCATTTTTTGTGGCTGAGGCAAGACCCATCTACTGTAAGTGTTTCATAAGGCACTGAAGCCAGTTTCAAGACAATGAAATAATTTCAACATAAACAGGTCGAAATCTGCTAGATTTCATGTATTGAGAATGTCCTCCTGCATCAGAGCAGTAGATCCTTTCATCAGGATACCTTGTTGGATTTCTCAAACAGGCCTCAAACATTTTCCATCCTCCTGCTCTCACAAAATCTCTTGGGACACATTCCCAAGGTTTCCAGGAAAAGCAGCATCCTAGCAAGTTTAAAAATGTTCCAGGATGAGGTGACATGCTGGTACCAGGGCAGCCTTGGATCTGTGACTGGTCTGGAACCATTCCCTGGTCCAGCACAGGGAGGAGAGGGATGGATTCCCAACACACAGAGCACAAACTGGGAAGGGGAAATGACTGATCCCATCCTTGCACTGGCAGCTTTCAGTGGCACCGATCATTTTTACACCATCATTTTTACATCATCTTTACAGCTTCCCAGTGTTGGGAAAAACTTGGCCCTTTTTTTGTGTCTACTGGAAATTAGGTGGAATGTTTGGGGGTTTTGTCATATTTCCTGTGGAGAAGTGCTAAGAAATATTCCTCTGCTAGAAGATTCAAGTCAGCTTTATCAGTGAGTGTAAAACAGAAATCATTACAGTTTTGGCTGCACTGAAAATCTTTTTTTTTGCTATTAATCATGTAAAATGTATAAACCTAACCTGATTTATTGCTGGGTGGTGGTTCAGGTTTCCTTCATTTGAGAGTTTCCATGCAAAGCAAACCCCAGAGCTAAAGCTTTGATAATGGGCAGGGGATGTGCAACTCCCAGGCTGTAATGCCGAGCACATTGGGAAATCACTGCTTTCAGTGCCTTTTTGCAAATTTCTCAGAGCTGTGCAGTGCAGGGAGAACAGAGGTCTGGTCCCTGCGAGCTGGAGCATTAAAACTGATGCACAATTTCTATTTCCATTAACTTTGGGAGGACTGCCCCAAACCTGAGAATATTTAGGAGTCCCTGTTGCTCAGGTCTCCTCTACAGGAATGAAAAGCAGGTCAATTAGAGACATAAGACAGAAAATTACATTGCTAGTGCTATTCCTTCTGCCCACTACTATGGTGATGCAAATCACTCGATTTAATAATATTATTATTATTCCTTATTCTTCAAATCATTTGGTGCTTAAAAACAGTCATCAATCTGATCCCTGCATTTTCTCTACCTCACTTAAAAATCTCACTTGAAGAGCTCACACTATTTTCTATTTGCAGTCAATTTCTTTGGCTGGACCTCTTAGTCCTATGACTGCACAGAAGGAAGATTCAGGATCAGCTTCATACTTGTGCTCTACAATGTAGATTTTCCTATAAATGTACATAAAATAACATCGTTGGTGTCCTTTGCTAAAAAAGAAAGGGTGGGGAGAAAGCTAAATTTAAGCAGATGCAATGTGGACTTCCCTGGACATGCAAACTGCCCACCTTTTAAGAAATAGCAAATAAGAAGAGGACTGGGTTAAGTGGAATTTCTCCTAGTGGGATTTTTGCCATTGCTGAGAATGAGACAGCACCGTAGCCATTCAGAGTGGTGGCACCCTTGGCAGAAATCCCTGCCTGACTTACCTGACAGAGAAGAATATCTAAAAGCTTCCCTGCAGCCCAAACACAAGCACAAACAACCCTTCCACCCTCTCCTGCATTTATCCTCCATCCACCTTCCACATCCCCAATTTTCCACACTCCAGCCCTGAATCAGGTGCGGATTCTGTTTTCCAAGTAGGTTTTGATCTGCGTTGCACAAACCCAGCTGACAAAGTAGTAGGCTTGGGTAATTGAATAATCAGATGGATGGTGGATGATGGCCTGAGATTACCACATCCTCTGACATCACCTGTCTGGATTAGGTGGGGTCTAAGACTCGTTTCTTGTCCTTATGAAATATTGTGATTATCTGATTAGTGACACCAGGTAAATAACTCGAGTGCAAACAGTTGTAACTAGCAGGCCTAGAAGAGAAATCACGCTTAAACAGAGTTCTGAGAGATGGTTTCATTTTAGTTTTCAGACTGAGCACAGTGTTTTAACAAAATGGGGGATTTCAGTGCTATTTCCCCTCTGTTTTAAGAAGCAGCATCACAATCATTCCCCCAGACAAAGAAATTTAATTTCTAGGTGGGTTTTTTTGGGGTGGAGTTGTGTTTGTTTTGAAGATTCGTTAAGAAAGAACTGGTTTTGCCCTTGGTCCTGCTACCAAGATCTCCTTGTTTTTTGCTCTCCCCCAGTCCTGCCACTTTGCCATCAGGGCTAGGCTTTGCTCTCCAGATATTCAGGAGTGATTCCACTAACACTAATCCCCCCTCACCCTTTCCTAGCAGATCATACATGGAATTTCCCAATCCAGGCTGCAGGACAGAGCAGGCTGGGGGACATCCACCCACATTCCCAGCCAAAATGGTCACGCTCTGGGCTCCTCTGCAGCAAGTCAGTGAATTTTTAGGCAAAAAAATCAGTGGCCCAAGTCCAGCCCCACAATTACATTTGTGCTTCTCTTCGTGCACAGTGAGATGCCTGTAAACTCCAGGGCTTGAAATTAATTATGTGCAAAACTGTTTGTGTTTGGGAGGATTGAGATTGTTGCAATGGGAAAAATGAATTGTAGATAGGAGAAGGCTCAGAAACCTCCAGATCCACCCAGATGATAACAAATCGCAGGCATTAGCTGTGAATTCTGCATGTCATTGCAGCAATAAGAGAAGACATTATTCAGATTGTGGTCACTGGAAAAATCATGCCAAAATTTTCAATAAAGCTAAGTGTCTGTCCAGAGACTATCATTATGGTAAACAGCACAAAACTGGACAGCTACAATGCTTCATTCCTTTCCTATGTCACAGCCACCTGATCCTTGCCAACAAATGTGTTTTCCTTTTTTCATGATCTTATATTGCTCAGCCTCACGCTGGAAGCCTCCTCTCCCCGCATTTCAGCACGTAGAGTTTGTTTCATCAGATAACTCCATGAGCTGGCCAAGTGTGATGAATTTCAGGTATTACAGAGCCTAATGGGCCTGTGGAGAGATGGAATAACTTGCCAGGTGCGTAAAGAGTCAAGAGATGGAGGGAGGGGAAAACTCCTGAAAGGAGGGAGCAGCTTTTGCAGACTTGTTAAAGCATCTGTTATCACTACACCCCTTCCCGTATTTCCTAGTCCCGGGCAGGTTAGGAAACAAGAAGTACAAGAGCAAAACACTTCCTCCCACCTTTGTTTCCTGTGTTTTGGGATCAAAGCAACATTCTGAGTCACTGGTGTCTCCAGACTGAGGAAGACTCCTGATCTACTCAGTTTAAAGGAGAGGTTTGGAGTTCAGTCCACAGTTGAAAGCAAATTGCTAAATTTTTTGAGCTCCTTTTTAATTTTAAAGCATTCTTGATATTTTAATGAGTACCCACTAATGAAAAATGAAACCTTCAAGCACTTGCACTCCTTCACAGAAAGTGGCAGCTGTTGGTTTGCTGTCACACAAAGCCATGTCCTGCCCTCCATCTCCTGCCGCTAGTGCAAAGGTGCAAATGTCCTGCAAAACCCTAAAAGAATCCCCAGGGTACCTCCAAAATTAACACCTTTCACAACTTCCACTGAGCTTTGTAAATGGAATGAAAATGGGTAGTAATTTTATCCACTTATCCACACATGATCTGTTACTTACATGTCACCAGTGACAAACATAAAATAAATTAGTTGCAAGGTGCAGGATTTGTCTGAAATTATTCAGCCAAAGTACTGAAATAAATCTGAGGTTGTGTTAAAGAGATTGGCAGCTGCTTCCTTGATAGGATTTTGTCAGAGAATGTCAGGTAGTGGGGGTAGAAAATCTTTTTTTTACTGGGTTTTGGTTCAGAGTCTTTACTGCCTGTAAATTATCAGCACCAGCCTCACTTCTTCTAGGTTATATTGTTCTGTCACATTTAGTAACTTCTATAAGAGAATAAAAAGTTTTGGAAGACAGACCATTCAAGGGGCTAGTAGCCAATTTCTTTAAATTATAGGATTCAATCAGAAAAAGGAGCTATCCATGAAGCTTAGAGACAGGTGCAATCATCTTCTTCCTCAGTTGATATGCAGAAGAAAATATATTCCTCCATTTATTTTCTTTTTTTTTTTTTTCCACTGAACGAGATGAAAAAACAGCAAAGCTCAGAGAACAGCTAGATTAGCTGAAATGAATTTCTATTGCAATAGATCAGTGATTTGCTCAAGGGTTGAACCCCCTAATGATTATATTTTTTAATGAAACAATCCAGCATCCAAGGTTCTTGTAGCACCAGGTCTGTTTAATCTCATATTTGCTTTAATCTGGACAAAACTTCAAAGACTTGGAGACAAAGGTATGGAAAACTAAGCCAAAGAGAGGAGGAAGGAGATTTTTATGAAGTATATGCATAAGACATATATGTTTTTATGCATCCATAAATGAGCTTTAAAACCAGCATGGGTTTGATCCACTCTCCTTCATATTCTCTGCATTTGCATTTAATATATAGGTTTTTCCCTGACTAAATCAGAACATTATGCCATCCACCAAAAAGCAAAAATAAAACCGCCACTATTTTTTAGTACTTTAAAGTACTAAACCCATGGATGTGATTTGGTTTCAGGGATGGAAAGTGAAAACATGTTTTGCATAAATTGCCTTCCCTAATGAGCTTCTCTGGCTGCTGTTACTTGTTGGGTCAGAACTGTGCTCCTGGTGCTAAAGGGAGGGATCCCCAAAGCCATTTCAGGTGTTCCTTCACAGGAAATCTGATTTCTGGGATTTGTACCTTCACTAAAGTGGGGGAGAAACCCTCTCATTGAGAGGACCCCAGTGCATCTGTTCAGTGAACCACAACATGGGGCAAAGTCATCACTACACTTTTTCAGAATCATTTTTATGCTGTCTGAATGTGCTTGTATTTTTATCTCATCAATATGGTAGCAAATAACCACAGCAGTCAGCAGAGATCTTTGTGGAGCAGCAATTTCTGTTCCGTATAAAATCCATGTGACAAAGAAAAAGTTGGATGCTGAATATATTTAAAAACTGCTTCCTGATTTTTATTATTAGGGATATCCAAATTAAAAAAAAAAAAAAAGAAAATAATGAATTTTAAAAGAGTCTCAAGAATTCATCTGGAAACATAATTACAAAGTGAGGAAATGACTTCCAGATATGAAATAGTTTCTAAGACTGAGGGTGAAATAGAAATAATTCTAGAATAAATAATCATTCTAGAAAAAAATGATTATCCACAAAAAGGTGAAACCAGTGTTTGATTAGGATCTTTTTTAAAATATTGTTAAACTTCATGCAGGCTTAGACCTTGCAAAAACTTCCATGCCTGCTTGTGACTGTAAAGCTGATTCTTATGTGCATGTGGAAAGTGAATACAGAAGATGTGGAGACTAAGTAAATTTTGGGGAGAAGAAAATAAATCAGAATTACCATTTTATTAAATTTCTTGATCAGGGAAACTAAAAAGGAATTTTGGTCAATTCTGTCAGTTGAATGTGTTTCCATGGCTGAAAATCAAAAGTGAGGTGTAAGTGAGTGAATTGCTGTGTCTGAATTGATCAGTTCCTCTTGGTTTCTCTTTCAAGGTCTTTCATGTTGCCTGAGCTGGTCACAGCATGGTGTGGGCCACTCACTTCAGAATTGGACCTGATGATCCCTCTGGGCCCCTTCTCAACTCCCAAGCCAGAATATTCTGTGATTCACAGGCTAAAATGGAGCAACACAGCAACTCCCTGTGTTGGAAAAGCCAACAAAAGTACATCCCACTGCACTCGAACCACATCATCACTACAAAGAATTGAGTGTGACAAATCACACTCAAAAAAAAAAAGAAAGGACAAGGTCCTTTCTTCTCCTTTAAAAGCAGATAAACTCCTCCCTGCAGAACTTGGAATAAATCTGGATCTCCTTCCACTGTCCCAGCCCCATCCCACATCCCAGCTCATCCTCCCTCTGAGCTGGGCTCAGCACTGGGCACAGGATGGGTGAGGGCTGTGTGAAAATTCACCTGGCAAAAGCATTTCCATGTCACACAGAATGGGTAATTTCCCTGAAAAGACTGCTCCTGCCAGCACAGCCTCAGTGGGGATTGGCCCCGACTTATGCAATCAAAAGGGAATTGAAAGAAAACTGGGCTTTGAAACACAAGCATGTGCCTGGCTACACCACCAATACAACATCCAGTCAGAGGTGATTAATATTACACTGCTTGGCAATTTTTAAATTTTTTTTTTAACATTTAAATGAAAGCTGAACAATCCCCTTAAAACTTCTGACTAAGAAATCAGTGGCCTTTTCAAGTAAATTGTTACCACGCTGCTTTCTCCTCTTTGAAAGTCCATATGGAGAGATAAACTGAGAATAGAACAACCACATCTGACTTAAAGCCCAACATACAAATTATTACCACTGTGATCATCTCATTTCCCCTGGACTAGCATTAGGCCAGGAGCCAGGCTCTTTGAAAACCCTGTTCAAGTTAAAGACTGATCCGAGCTGGAGGAGAAACCAACTCTGGAGCGCTGTGTGTCTGAAATAGTAAATATAGGGTTATATATAAATCTTCACTCTGTAAGGTCTTGGGCACTCTCAGTGTTTGGATTTTTCTGTGGCTTGAGGTCTGGAATAAAACCAAGTCCTCGTACTATTGCACACAGAAGAGATCAATGACTCTTTCTTGTCCAAGCAAACAAGTGAATTCAATAAAGAATGAGCAGGAAGGTGGTAAAACCTGATTTTCCTTGAGTTTGTTGGGAGAGCAAGCTGTGCCACTCACATCCTGGCACCAGGGCCATGTCCTGAGCAGCAGAAACCCGCATGAAAAGCTTTTCTCTTTTCCTGTGGCCTTCTTTTTTCATGGAAAAAGGGAATTCAGAAAGGCCAAGCACAAATATTTGGATAGAAGGCTCATGTGGAGCAGGCAAGACGAAGCTGTTGTGAAGGGTGGCATTAAGGGACCCTCAAAAAAAAAAAAAAAAAAGGTGGAAGAACACTCAGATCAGAAGCTTCAAATGCAGCAGAACCCACAGTATCACTGAGGGGTTGCATCTCTCATTTTTTCTAGCAGTGGTTCCTCTCCAGTTTAGATGTATCTCCACAGAAGAAGTGAGGTTGAGTTTTGGGTATGCAAGAATATTCATATGCAAGAATAAGGTAAAAAATTCTGAGACCAAACAGAGGCGTCGCAAGAAGTTTTAAGCAGATTTAGTTCCCCCGAAAGAAGCTGCAAATCTCCATGTCTGTCTGCTTCTCTGTGAATTTCTCTCCTGCCTGTTTTCATTTGAAATCCTTTAAGATACCAGGGGTCAAACTTTGGGCTCTTCCGTGGCACAGGACCACACACAGATGTAGGACCTCGTTATCTGATGGACTATTAAATTCCCTTCAAACTTGGGTTTTGTTTTCATTTTCTCTTGTTTTTTAGTGGTAGCCACGTGACTTCTGTCATCACCTTTGAGGCTGAATGAGTCCTCCAGAGGCTACTACATGAAATATGACCCAAAGTTGGGATTTATCAAGTAGAAAAATCTTCATCTCATAAAGAACTTTTCACAGTTCAGATCCAAGCAGACTTTTCTGTAGCACGTGGTCTCAAGAAGTATAGGTATTTTTTACTAAACTGTCCTTATATATAAATCAATTTGGGGGGGGGAATAAAAGGAATATTCAGCTTTTAGCAGTGCATGGAATATATTTTCACAGAAGAAAAACAAAGGAGGAAAAAAAGAATGCTAAAAAACAAATAAGGAGGAACAAAGTAAGTCATATCCTCACCCTCTGTTAGGTCCAATTGCTGCAAGAAAAATTGGTTGCTTGTTGCAGCTGATTATAACATCTTGTGAACATACTGCTTGCTTGTTTTGGCAATGAGCCTATGACTACAGAACTCAGACCAGCTCCTCACATCAGATTCAAGGCTGCAAAGAGGGGAAGGGAAAAAAAACAGCTAAAGAAAGAAGGTGAAGGGTTGTTATCATCCCTAAATGGTTTCTCTGGAGATCAATTGCTAGAAGAACTTTGTCCTTTCATTTGCTTTCAAATGGTCATGTATTTCATTCATATATCTTTTTCTTTTTTTTTTTCCTTTCTTATTTTTCTTTTTCTTTCTTTCTTTTTTTTTTTTTTTTTGTTCCTCTGTAATTTGTTTATAAACATGTCCTGATATTTGGTATCTAGCCTACTTTGATGGCAGCTTGTGTGTAACACCATGAATTTCTGTTTTCAAATGAGCTGAGGCATGCTCCCAGCCCTTTTGGGAGAGGATTTCTGGATGTGGACTGGTGTTTTACTGAAACCCCCACACAACTGGGATTTTTGATGCTGCTGTCAGCAATACTGCTCAGAGAACGAGGCACAGAAATCAAAACAAAAGGGGTGTGAATATACAAAAAGTGCTCTGATTTGAAAGTGTGAATGAGCAGATCTCTCAGCCAGCAGGCCTGGAAGGATGAAATTCCACTTTCACATTGTTATTACCTTTAAATACATTCTGCTCCCATTTTCATCAAATCCCCAATGGTCAGCACTCAGGAACCTTCCCTTGTCAGGCCAGCCTGGTTCCAGGTATTTATTCATCACACATTCATCACAACAGACTAATCTGAAACAGTTACACAGCAAAACAATATTTCTCTGTTTGCTTTTTTTTTGTTGTTTTTTTTCCTCCATAAAAAAATTAAAGCTAATAATCTTTGCTCATAAAATAAATATTTCTGATGGCTCTTGCTGGGAAACATTCCTTTTCCTGAACAGCCCCATCTGTTGCTTTTCTGCTCGGCTCTCCTCTGGTGACTCCTGTGAGCAGATGTGCACCAGGTGTGACCGTGTTCACAGGGGTCTGAGGATGAGGGAAGAGACGAGGATCTGACTCCGTGTTTCAGAAGGCTGATTTGTTATTTTATGATATATATTACATTGAAACTATACTAAAAGAATAGAAGAAAGGATTTCATCAGAAGGCTGGCTAAGAATAGAATAGCCAAGAATGATAACAAAGGTTTGTGGCTCAGACAGCGTCTGAGCCAGCTGACTGTGATTGGCCATTAATTAGAAACAACCACACAAGACCAATCACAGATGCACCTGTTGCTTTCCACAGCAGCAGATAACCATTGTTCGCATTTTGTTCCTGATGCCTCTCAGCTTCTCAGGAGGAAAAATCCCAAGGAAAGGATTTTTCCATAAAAGATGCCTGTGACACGTCAGGCATTGTGAAATTGGTCACTGCTGCTGGAAACGCCACTGGGCATTGCCAGGCACAGCCCAGAGAAGGTTCCAGGGGCTGGCACCAAAACAGCATCCAGGGCATGCCAGGGGCTGCTCCTCTCCAGGGAAAAGTGCTGGGAGCTGTGATCTCATGCTGCTGAAAGCCACCTGCCTCCAGGGATTTGCACTGACTTTCCAATGGGGACTGAGTGGTAAAGTTTGGAAAAACCCAAATGATCCAAGAAATGTACAAAGAATAACACTGAATTAAGAAGTAAGACAACGTTTATATCACTGGTTTTAAGCACTGCCTGAATAAAACATCTCCTTCAGGCAGAAAGATCAAGACTGTTTTTGTATTCTGACCTTAGCCTGAGAATTGTACAGGGGAGAAGTGAATTACCATTTCCATCACTAACTTTATTTGATTCATTCCAATACTGGACATGCTAGCTGGGTTAAAAGTAAATGCTTGAATTGTGAGAGTAATTAGTATTGTGGTTCACAAAATTTATGCTCTAATTGCAAAAAGTATTAAAGTAATAACTTAGTTCTGTGGATGGGAATTATTAGTGCCTGTTGAATGAGAGATTCCAGAAGAACGGTAAGAGACCTTAAGTTAAAGGGTATCAAAACCAATTTGCCTGCTTGATTTGCTTCAAGGCCTTTGGAAGCTTCCCTCTCCCCAAAGGTGCTGGAGAATGGGATAATTAACACCTTCCACTGTGATGGATATCCTCTCATGGATACCCAAGCAGTGGGAAGAGAAGCAGCAATTCCCCAGCACTCTGCCTCTCTCAAGGTGGATGCCCTGCCACAGACATCCTTTATGAAACATCCTTTCCTTAGGATTTTTCCTCCTGAGAAGCTGAGAGGCATCAGGAACAAAATGTAAACAATGGTTATCTGCTGCTGTGGAATGCAACTGGTGCATCTGGGATTGGTCTCATGTGGTTGTTTCTAATTAATGGCCAATCACAGTCAGCTGGCTCAGACTCTCTGAGCCACAAACCTTTGTTATCATTCTTGGCTATTCTATTCTTAGCCAGCCTTCTGATGAAACCTTCTCTTCTATTCTTTTAGTATAGTTTTAGTGTAATATATATCATAAAATAATAAATCAGCCTTCTGAAACATGGAGTCAGATCCTCATCTCTTCCCCAATCCAAAAACCCTTGTGAACATGGTCACAATGCCCCAACCCCTGTTCAGAGCCTCCTGCCAGCTCCTGAGCAGTTGTGATTGCTGCTGCTCAGGTATTTGCTGTGCAGATTGCATCAGTCAAAAATGCTCTGCCTGTATCTAATTACTATTCTCCCCTTATCGCCTATCGAGAATGCCAATTAGTATAAGGAGTAGGATATGAAGGGATAAGATCTCTGAGTGAGCAGTTTCCCAGCAATTAATACCAGGCAAATTGCCATCTGTCAAACACCTGCTGGTTTCCTGGTAATAAACTGGGGAATATCTGAGATGCGTGGCAAAGGAACAGAGAAATAAAAGGGTAAAACAGAGGGAATATGCATGCAGGTCGTGTTGCAACATGGAAAAGAGACTTAAGGGGCAAAAAGGAAATTAACTTTTCAGTGCTGCAACCTGGGGACTTCCAGAGAACTCTGGGTTGGTTGGTCTGGCACGCAGCTTTCCTTGTTTTCACACATTGTGTGAATTTGAAAAGACTGAGTCCCTGTCAAAGGCTTGGATTACTTGGATAAAGCTCATAAAAACTTGCCCATGAGCAGGCAAGGATGGTGTCACAGATGGGACCCATTCTATTGCTTCATCACAGTGTCCAAAAGAAATATTTGCTCACCTAAGAATACATTTGTGGATGTGTTTCAGCATCTCATCAGTGCCTGCTCCTGTCAAGCCAAGGTGCTTGCCAACGAGTGGCAGCAGGACAGATAAATGCTTCAGAAATAAAAAAAAATTTAAAAAAAATTCCCTTAGCCCAGTGATCATTCCATAGGAAATGTGTAGTCTTTGCCCATCAGCTTCAGCAGGGAAGGCACAGAACAGAGGATCAGAATTTGTTTTTTTCCCAAACTCTGGGGTATCCACCTTGCCCATGGTGACTTTGGCATAGCATAAAGCTTCCAAATGTTTGGCAGCTGTGCACTGAGGCATCATCCCCCAAAGAAAGACAAAGAATGTGTGGTCTTAGCATGGAATCACAGGACACCTTGAGTTGGAAGGAACCATGGAGATGATCCATTTCCAGCCCCCACACCAGGGACAGGGGTGCCACCCACTAGACCATGGTGTGCTGTGACCTTAACGCTGCCACGGATGGAGCCTGTCTTTATTTTGCTTTCTTTCAAGTTTCTTCTCATCCACAAGTGGCTGGAGAATTCTCCTGTTGGTTTCAGCCACATGCTTTAACTCCTGGTCCTGCTCCTGACACTGCTTTTTAGGTGCTTTCTCCTTAGGGAGTTTTCCAGCACCTCCCATAACCCAGCTGTGACTCTGTCAGGCAAGCATAAATCAATTTCTGACAATAAGAGATACTGCCTGCCCTTGGCTGCAGTCAGAGCTAACCAGGGCAATGAAGCAGGAGTGTTTTGCATTCAAACATCCATAGATAGATAGCAAAATGCTCCTGGCCAGTGATGGATGAGCTCCCTGAGCCAAGGTCGGTAGCTAAGGCAACTTTTTTAGCATAACACTGACTCAATTATCAATCACGTAGGCAGGGCTCCTGAAGGAGGGGCAGGGATCTGTGCCCTTCTTTGAGGGCTCATCTATCAACCTCACCAACACAGAGGCTTAACCTGAACGTGTCAAACAGGTCCCAGTTTGCACCCCAAGCCTCTTAAAGAAATATTTACTGTAAGAGGTGATTCACTCCATTTTGCCCTGGAAACTGGTGGGTAATTGTGACAAATAGCTCTAACTGAACTGAAGAATCAGTCATGAGAGCTTGATAGGTGGGGATTATCCAAGCAGAGCAGGCAGAGCTGCAGAGCCCTCTTGAAAACAAGAGGTTAACCAGCCCAAACCAACTGGGGAAAGCCCATTTGACTCTCCTTAGCCTAGGATTATTTTTCATATCAAATGTCAAACATCTTAGGTCAGCATGAGTGGCAGTAGTAGCTCCTGGCTCTGTGGCAGGCCACAGATAAAAACCAGGGGATGGATGGATGCTTCCATGTGCTCCTCACAACACAATCCTTTGCCAAACTCAGACCACAAAACAGAATTTCCTGGTGATGAGGAACCATCCATCTGTTTCACACATTGTCCCTCTTGTCTCGGGAAACCACTTTACATCCTCTCCCCTTTTGTCACATTTGCTTCCCAAACAATAATTTTTTTTTTTTATGCTAGAGCATAATCAAGAGGTGAGCAGTGGAAAGTGCTCCCCATGATCCACCCAAGGGTGGAGGAGAGTGCTTGCTTGAAGGCTATTTCATCCCTCAGGAAGATTTAAACTAGTGTACAAAATATGCTCAGTCTCCTGTCTTTCCTAGAAGAAGTTCTGGGGATTTTTGAATCCATCTCCTTAAAAAAAACCCAAAAACCAAAATGAACAACAACAACAAAAAACCAAATGAAAAATCCCAACAAAACCAACACAAAGAAAAAAAAACCCCAAAAAAAACCCAAAAACCAAAAAAAAAAAACAAAAAAAACCCCCACTTTCTGAGAAAATACACCCTTTATGAAGTTATTTTCCAATTCTAATTTTCACTGATACCATATCAAGTGGGAGGTATGGTCTTGTTTTTCAGCCAGCTTTTGCAATGAGTTGCTACTTTCCCTCTCTCTGATGCAATCTACTAATTGCTAAAGGTATACACTTGTTTTCCTTTTGATACAGAGCTGCCATTGCAAGCTCTGATGAAATTTATTAAGCTTGGATACCTGTAAAGACCTATAAAAAGATGAAAAAGAAACACATGTAGAACACAGTTGAGCTAAAAGGTGAATGACAATTCACTTGGAGATAGAGATAAGCAAAGAAGTTGAGAAGGAAATTTGTCTCCACACCTTATGCAAATTGACAAGATCTTGAAACCTTTTTCTTTTACAGTTTCAAACAGTAGAATCAAAATCTCAATATTTGCAAGTTGCAAATCAGCAGAAGTTAATATCTACACCAAATTAGTTTTCTTTATATGATATATCATTTACTAAGGCAACATACAAAAACCTTCGTACAAAAACCTTTGCATATCTGTAACTAATTCTCTGTGAGTACCCAATCATATTTGTCAACACACACTTTATCTAAGTGATATAGGTATGCTATTGCTTTTATTTTGTAGAAAAGAAAACTCCAGTACTGGAAATCCTTTCAGCTTGGGAAATCTAATTTCAGCTTGAAATTAGACTTTTCTGTTGAATATGGCCTCACAAAAGTGAGAAAACTCTGAATGTTTCTGTTACTTCACCATCTCTGATACCTTGATGTAAGGCAATATGTTGAGTTTTACACTAAGCTGGTCCCCTTGGAGGATGTGATTACACAACAAAATTAATTAATCACTTGGGCTTTAGAGCTTGAGGTGAGCTATCAAGCATTCATGCTCTTTTAGAAAGAAAGAAGTTTGATAACAAAGGAGTGAAGACCTCTTTGGTCACTACAAATCACCTCAGCCTAATAATTTTCCAGTTCATCCAATACTTGGACGCAATTTTTATCACATAAGGTGGCTGGCCAGGATTATATCTAATGTAATGTTTGAAAAAAAAAAAGTCCAGGTTTTAGCAAGATGCAGTGTTCTGCATACGACATGATTTTCTGTCATAATTTAGAAGTTTTTTTCATTTTCATTTCATTTTTCACTGCGTAAAAAAACATGTTGATTTTGAGTAAACAGCCTGGTATAAATACAGATTTAGCTGGATTTATAGCTGGTTATCTTCTCAGGGGTTGAGAGAGCGCTTTTGTAACCTCTTCCATTTGGGAGAGAGGTTACAAAAACACAACAGGACATACTGTGTATGTATGTATGACACAGCAATGGCATTTTTAAGACAAGGAAAATTACTTTTACAGACAGGATAGCAAAAATTTACAATGAATATTGTTTGCTCAAGTTGGTGTGAGGCTTTCTTTCCTTATCTTTGTGAAACAGAACAGATGTAAACCCAATGACATTTTATCATTGAACAGTAATGGTCCAGCATCTTGAGTCTTCTGACAAACTCACGGCCTGGTGACACCAAGGGACTGGGAAACAGGCAGAACTTCCAAGTGTGTGATTTTTGCTGCAGGAGACACTGCCAGGGGAAGGAAAGGGCATGGCAAAGCTCCACTGGATTTGAGAAATTGACCTCGTGCTCACTTTGAAGTCCTGGGAGACAAGGGGGTGGAAGATCAAGCGCGAAAACTTCCGACACTCAGTTTCACCTGAGACTTGGAATCCTCAGCAGCAGAGTTTAATCAGGGAGGAATGTTAATTAAGGCTTCAGGCCCTGTGTATAAATGCTAATTAATTAAATGTGTTGATTAGCATTCTGCTGTATTGAACAGGGAACAGCCCGGGCAAATCCTACACAGAAGGGCCACGTGTAAGGTAATTCAGGGCTGTTGTTCTGCGGGGCCGCTGATGGGCACTGCGGTGGCTCTGATTTAAATAAGCTGGTTCTGCTGCCTACAAACTAGACCCAGACGAGTTTGCTTTTTCCTGGTACCTGTGTTGCACCCAAGGAAACAGGGATACAGGGTTAAATGGGAGAAACTGAGCTGCTGCTGTGAGTGCATTGGTAGATGAGTCCCCATTTAAGTAAATATTCAATACTGGTGAAGTCCCAAGTGTCAGCTCTGCATGGAACAGCTGCCACTCTGCAGGTGGTTTGGGGTTTTGGGGACACATTGTTTTTTTAAGGGATATTTGGGACAACGTCTGTCTTTTTAACACTGTCTTGCTGAAGTGTACCATAACCACCGGTTTATTGTCTCTTTATAAAATCATTTTGATTATTATTAAGGTGTCTCAAGAATAATTCTTGCCAAGGTTAAGACCCACTAATGTTGAGTTCCAGTGAATTACTGAAGTGCAGGGACTTCAAAAAACCAGCAGCATCTATGACTGAACTAAAGATATCAAACCCCTAGCAAAGCTGTTGAGAAAATTATTTAAAGTTGGGTCATTAATATCAGAAGAAATAAAAATCATCACAGACCCTTACCTCAAGCTTCTAACGAATGTTAAGCCACTGGCTTTAGAGAAATCTGTTTAGGTTTATAATTAGCTGTGTTAACCCCCTGTTAACAGTTTGGGAAACCATCATTATTTCCATTGAGGAAACACAGCATTAGCAAACACTTCCAGGACTCCCTTTGCAAATTGCAAAAATTAATTGAAATCAAGTGCAGTCTAAGGGCAGGATTACTTCTGCTTAATTAAAAAGCATTAGTGATGTCATGAACACACCAGTGAAGCCTTGACCTTGTCAGTGTTGTGACAGAACCCGGGGAGCTGAGCTTTGGAAAAGCTGAGGATCTTGTAGGCAGCTTGTAATATCCTGGGATTTCCTTGTTGATTTAAGCCACGAGTGCATCCTCTATCCACAAACAGATTATCTGCCTCTTGCTCTTGTTTAGTCAATCACAATACTACAGATATGACAAAAAAAAAAAAAAACAAAGAACAAACCTGATCTTTAACTCCCAAGGTGAATTTCTCAAGTTTGCCCGTAGCAAGGGATGGGTTTTTTTTTTTCTTTGCCACCCACACATTGTTTTGCTTATGTGAAACAAAAATCTGACAAGCTTTCAAAAAGCTCCACCTCTGATTCTCTTGCTGTTAATCTCATCATTGTTAACACAAAATCACTGCTTGCTGAGGCCAACGACTTGGTGTGTTTCACTTTGTTCTGGGCCACACCTGCTTAACCACTAGTAAAACAACTAGTTAAAATATAATAAAATGGTATTAAATGCATGTTTCATATGTGTTGATAGATATGGAAGGACAGCTTCAGCTTTTTTCTCCCAGTTCTCATTCTGAAATGTCAATATTTCTAGTTAACAGATGTCATTGTACATGAAGTTTCACAACTGTGCTTTTCATTAACAGTTTTGCAGAAAAAGTATACATCGAGAAGTCATTGAATTTAATAAGTTCTCCATTACATGATGGAGAATTTTAGAAATGCCCTACAGGAAAATATGAATCAAGATGATCTTCCTCTGTGTCAAGTGGCAGGTTGAGTGCTCAACATCCATTTTTAGCTTTTCTCCATTGTTAACATCTGTTAATTCTGAATCCTGAATCATCCCCATTACTTGGCAATTTCCAGGTGCATTTCAAATCCTATGGGAAATACGTATTCCCACTCTCCTGACAATAATAAAAATTCCTCATGGATAAAGAAACACTAAATCAAATAACACCTCCCCTAAAGAACAAGATACTTTTAAGGGATAGATGGTGACTCACATTTCCAGTAAAGTTTGGCTGTACACTAAGTGAAAAAAATTGCAGCTATGAGGAAATGTTGTGTGTTCCTTCTTCCTTCAGGAAATCCCAGTTTGTAGTGTCTGCTGATGAAATTTTTAGAGTTCATGACCTGGAAATAAATTCAAGTTGTGTTAAAAAAATAGTCTTTTCTCTTTTTACCAGCCAGGCATGAAAATCACTCATCAATTTCATTCCTAAAAGAAATATCATTCAGTTATTAAAACACATGAGTGTGTGGCATTTGTGTGTTTGGTTTTAGAGGGTCATGATTTATCTTTCTTTTACCAGTTTGCTTCCCTCTTTTCATAGAACCATGGACTGCAGGGACCTTAATGTCCAAACTTCCTTCTGCTCTCTGCTTCAAAATGCAACTTTCCCATTCCACATTCATTTTCCTGGTTTGGTTCACCAGCCAGGAGGCTGAAAGAGTTTCTAAGCAGGGTTGAGGAAATGAGCTGTTGAAGCTGTTGTTCAGCATGTGGAAAACACAGGAACAGGTAGAGTGAGTGGCGTGTTCCAAATCAGGTTCATATCCCTGTGGGAACAGAGCTGGAAAATTTGCTGTGCTTATTCCTAGGAGCAATATCCAAAAATTGATAGAAACCTGCCAATGGAGAACAGATCTGTGTAAATCCTTATTTATAATCATTTTAATGATGGGAGGGAGGGAGGGAGGAAGGAAGGAAGGAAGGAAGGAAGGAAGGAAGGAAGGACGGACCTTGGTAAAGAATTAAAATTATTTTTACAAAATTTTATACTATTTAAAATTTCAGTTGAAATTATGATACAAATACTTTTGATGTATGGTACCTTCTTTAAAATTTTAACATGTATAGACTATAAAACTATGCAAGAATAGTCAAGATGAAAGTCAGAAGTTTTTCATTGAAATTATTCTGATTTTCTTAAAAACACATCCAATAATACAGTGCAACAGGGAACTGCCTCATTTTCTGTGCATGTATATGACATTTTATGTAAATCTATCCAGCTGCTATTAGGTACTCAATATTTGATCCAATCTGTCATTGCAAAGAGCAGTAAAATGGGTGTTTACAGAGGAGAAGGCATATATAAACAAAAATAATCTGAGCTTTGGTCTTTGCAAAGGAGCCTCCAAACTGAGCCAGCATGAAAATAGGTCTCTGCATTCCACTGTTTGTGATTTTCTACATATGGCATTTTGTTTTTGATATGCGATATGTGGCAAAAGAAAGCAAAGCATTATTTTGCTGTTTCTTATGTCTGACATAAATATTCTTTGCCTTGGCTTTCTGCATACATTTGTATCTGAGTTTTCAGGAGAAAAATGCAAATAAGAAAATGAGTGTAGAAAAGGTAAAAATAATCAAAAAAAACAAAGGGAAAAAATTGGATACACACATTCCAATCAACCCTATATATTGTTATAACTGGGTATTATTAAAGACATTTTCTGCTGTGAGATGGTAAGCCTGCTTTCCTCCAGCAGACACTGGCGCATTGATCCCATTTGTAAAAAGAAATTTAAAAAACACAAAGAAAAAACCATACATTCACCCCACACACAAACACACAAGCTCACAAACAAAATCCCCAAGCAGCTGCTTTCCAAAACCAGTTTATTTTTTCCATCTGAGCCTCCAAAGGAGAATGAGCAGAAATTTTGCTGTAGCTCATTGATATCTAGAATTTGGGCTAAGTCAGACATAATTTTTACATCCATCTCTTTAGTAAAATACCCAGATAACCAGACAATTTTCCCAAAAATGTTAAATAGTGACTGGTGGTTGGCAAATGTCATTTCCTTATCAGCAGACATTTCAAATCAGGTCACAGTCTTTTGAAGCTTGAAGTTGAGAAGCTAACTGTTAATATTGTCTCTGGACGCCATGACAATATTCTATGTAATGACAAGATTAAATTTTAAAAAACACACAAACAAAAAAAAAATTAAAAAAAAGCCCAACAATCACAAGAAAACCCAAAACAAAACAAAGAAAAAACCGAAGAACCAAAAGCCCTCTCAAAAGAAACACCAAAAAATAAGAAACAACAGCAACAACAACAACAACAACCATCCAAACCTAACTGAAATAATAATTAGCCAGTAATTGCAAGCTTTGGCCAAATTCTCCCTCCACCTTCCTATACAAAATGAATGAAGAACCACTCTGAATTCTGCAGCTATAATTACACTTCTGGCTTGGAAAAAGTAAGCAAATTCACAACTTGAGATGAGTGTTACCCATGAGGAAATGTTCATTGATAGGGAAAAATGTTCATTTTTGGGTAAATATTGAGCTGACTCAAATGAGGCTGTAGCTGCAAGATTGCATTGGTCAAAATGGCCAGAATATTTACCCAATTTACAAGTGAATTAAGCCATGAAAATTGAAAACTCCTGCCTGTAAAACTAAATATGGAAGGTATAAACCTTAAGGAGTGTTGGAAATACTGCTTCCAACAGATTTCCAAACCTGCACTGATCAGGTAGAGCAGGCACTGAATAATGGTTCCTCTCTCATTCTGCTGCATGCATCACCACAAATCCAGAAATTTGGAAGGGCTAACTAGAATATCTACTGGATAGTAGGAAGATATGCAGAGATGAGCTAAGAAACTGTGAATTTTCAATTACACTGAGCCAGCATTTCTGTGGTGTTTAACAAGAGTGATTGATTAGGTAAAACAAAGATTTTTGCAACATCATTGCTCCCATATGGAGGCTTTCAGTAGTTACTTCATAAACATTTTTCTTTCCCTCTTCATTTCTCTTTTTCCCCCTTTCTCTTTTTCCCCCAAAGGTTTACAAGTAAGTTATCAAATCAGGAAGAAATTTGTTTGTTTGATTTTTGGCCCTACCAAAAATAACACAAGTTTTGCTACTACAAAGCACAGGATGGAGTCTCCAACAGATTAAAACAATTTCCATTTGGAATATTAGAAATATGAGACAAACAGTGTCCTAAAGAAATTGTTCCTCATGTAACTTCCATTAGCAATACAGTATTGCTCCCTGCAGCATATATTGAAGATAATGAAATTCAAGAAACTATTAGAAAGTGAGGACATGTAAGTAGTTTGATCATCATGGTCAAAATATTTAGACTCCATCACCTGGCAGTCTTGGCAAGGTTATTTCAAGCTGTAACCTATCTTAGACAAACAAATAGGCTGCAATACAGATAGAATTTGTATGAGATCTTCAGCTGCTGAAACGCTGGGGAATTTGCAATCTGATCTTCTACCAATTTTTGTGGGTTTGGAGGGTCTGTCTAAAATGGTGCAATAGCCTTGGTGATCGTGGTCTGAAATTATTCTGGTGGTGCTGACAAAAACCCACAGCCTACCTGTAAGTGGTATATATAAATCTCTTTTCTTTCTTTTACTAAAAGTGAAGCTGGAGGCATGAAAGTATGCCATACTGTGAGCCTGTTAAGGAAAACAGACCCATTGCCATGATCTGATGACTTTCTGCAGGGAAAAAAAGCAACCAATACCTCAGATACAGCAAAAAATCTGTGTATTGTGATCATACTTCTTTTATTGTGTGTTTTAAAAGAGAGGAAAGAGTTTATAACTTTCTTCAAGTTACAAACTTCTTCAAGTTTGCTTCCTAATGCACAGTCCCTTGGATTACAAGGCTCCCCATATTTGATGTGATTTACTCCTCAGCCTTAATTTGTAGGTCAATTTCTTCCAGGTGTGGTATCTTTGATGGTGAGAGGTGTCTGGGAATGTTTTGTTCAAGGTCTCCATAAGGGGACAAATTTACCCCTATCACTGATTGATAAGGGTAACTCTTGCAGCTTCTCTTTTATCAAAGCACAAGCATATCTAGACATTAAGAGTCAGCTCAGTTTTTTAATTCAGCCCCTATTCTGCTGGCCAGCCAAGTCTGAATATAGAGTTCTACAACAGCAGAGCCAAAAAGCAGCTCAGATAATGACAAAAGGAGGGCTGAAAAGGCCAATAAAGGAACAGGGCTGAGGGCACTGTCACCTGGGAGTTGAACAGGAGATCAGCACCCAGGCTTGAGTGGAGGTTTCAGCTGATGCCTCAGGTTTTGCCTTTTTTATTTTTCAGATTCTGTGCTGCTTTAATGTGTAGTTCAGATCTTCATATTGGGGCATGGTGAGCTCTCTGCACAGAGCAGGGAGACAAAACAATTCCTGCTCCAGCTGGGCACCAAGGACAAATGACCCAAATCTCAGGCCCAAGAGCATCAACAGCAGTGGAATGAAGAGAGAAAAACAAGCAGGATGGGACTGCATGGGCTGAAGCTGAAATGGGACAATTAACTCCAAGATGCAAATGGAGCAAAACTTATATAAGTGAGTGTGTCAGATAGATTTTATGAAAAAATCCTTGCCCTAGGATTTTTTTCTCCTGAGAAGCTGAGAGACCTCAGGAACAAAATGTAAACAATGGTTATCTGCTGCTGTGGAATGCAACAGGTGGATCTTTGATTGGCCCATGTTTGTTGTTTTTAATTAATGGCCAATCACAGTCAGCTGTCTCAGACTCTCTGTCCGAGACAGAAGCTTTTGTTATATTCTTTGCTATTTTATTCTTAGCTAGCCTTCTGATGAAATCCTTTCTTCTATTATTTTAGTATAGTTTTAATAGAATATATACCATAAAATAATAAATTAAGCCTTCTGAAACATGGAGTCAGATCCTCATCTCTTCCCTCATCCTCAGACCCCTGTGAGCACCATCACAAAGTGAGAGATCTCCTAACCTGTTGTGCATTTTGTGACCATTTTGGTTCATCTTGGGTGCAGCCCTGGCTGGGCTCTTGTTCTGCCCAAGGTGGATCCAATGAGGAGATCCTTTTAATAAATCCCTGCTTTAATCTTTACCTCCCTCCAGCCTCTGTTCTAGGCCACAAGGCCTCACAGTGACACCCCAATGCCGTTCTGCTCTCTCTGACCCATCCCATGATGAAAATGAGCCCCATTTTCACCTGCCACAAGCAGACCTGTGCAGCTCTGCAGCAAAAACCCGTGTGAGAAGGGAGCAGGGGAAGAGCCTGGAGCACATCCACAGCTCCTGTTACAGCCTAAGCATCCAAAGATGGGCTCTGTCAAAAGCACATTTTTGGTCCTGGTTTCAATCCCGCCTTCTTGGGCCAATGCCTGCCTCAATTCCTCACAGATGGAATTCCTTGGCTTGGAATTGCTGCAGCACAAATTGCCCTGGGATGCCTTGAACTTGAGTGTGCCAGAGAGCAGCCCTGAAAACTGTTTGGTGAGAAAAGGGGAAAACTGGAGGAGTGGTCAAATTAATCCATATCTGGTTGTTTCTTCCTTTTGCTCACACAAACTAAAGAAACTAGTGCAGAATTAAGCAAAAAATGTAGCCAGCTTTTCAATTACATGAGATTTATACTCAAACATTCACGGGGCAGGAACTCCAGTCCCAAAATGCATACCTTAGTGTGTTTTCCAGGCATCACAGAGATCCTGTGCAGAACGAATGAATGGGCAATTGGACGAGGCCCAGGCATGCCTCTGGATTTATCTTGATTTATACACATTTAGCATTTTTCCTTGCAGATGCTGTTCAGATTCACAGAGCAGCTCCTGCTCTAGCCCAGCTCTGTGGAAAAATGCTCTTTGATGGAAAAATGCTCTTTGATGGAAAAATGTCTCCCTGTAAAAGATGACATCCTGTTCCTGGAGCTGGCCTGAGCATGAAAACCACAGCCAGGCTGCTAATTTAGGGACATTTTGGGACAATGTAGAAATGCTGTCAGTGCATCACCTTCCCCTCAGAGCCCTGATCTGCTGAGTGCAGCCTGGCAGTGGGGCAGATCAGGGTGGCAGCATCACAGGGCCTGGGGTGCAGGAAGAATCTTTCCTGATTTTAGAGGAAAGGCTGCTGCCCAGCAAAGAAAAGTGAGAGGCGGAATGGGGAAATCCATTTTTAGAAGTGACCTTTCCACGGTTCTCAGAGGGTGTCCTGGGTTTTCCCCTGAGTCACGGAGGAGCCAAAAGCTGTTTTGTGCCCTGCTGTGAGAGTCTGTCTGAATTTTGTCTCATTTGCCTCACGATTGTCATTGGGGGCCACTGAAGAGAAGACCACCCCGTCTAGAATCTCTGGCTCTGAAGGAGAAAGTCACACACCAAAGGCCCTGAGACCTGAAAGCTCAGTGTTAAGCTATTGTTTTCACAGGTGTTTGCTGTGTGCTAAGAAGGGGGCACCATGCCCTTTTTGCAACAATGGCTTTGGAAGCTGTCCCACCTCTCGGCCTGGCTGGACTTCTCCTGACTTTCGGGTGGTCTCCCACAGAAGACCCTCACCTGTTTTACAACCACCGTGACAGACAGACTGGGATGTAAGGAGCCTCTCCATCACGGACTGAGACTGAAACCCCCATGTGAAAAGGCCCCTCTGCTCCTTCCAAGGACTGGGACTGAAACCCCCAGACTGAGGGAGGTGTGTGGGGGAGGCAAGCTGGCCAAAGCGAGATGTTTGCCTGCAGGTTGTGATCACTGAACCAAGAACACAATGGTTCTCATTTACTGCTGAGAACATGGACTGCTTGTTACATCTGTTCTCTATTGTATCTGTTCCCCACCCCCCACCTCACAATTTTCAATAATAAAAACCTCTGAGTTAGCTAGAGCCTCTGAGATCTCCCCAGTGTAGCAGGTGGATCCTCGACTGGACGGGTCCAAAGGACTTCGTCTCTGCGTTGGTAGCTATAACCCTCTCTCTCTCTCTCTTTTCTCTCTCTTTCTCTAACTTTTTCTCTCCCTTAATCACTGAATCGCGTTTTGCAGTGGTCATTCAATAAAGGTGCATTTGTTTTGATAATTACTGCAAACCCCCTTGTACTGTGTTAGTTCTTTTGCACCCTGAGATCACCCCACAAACCATCACAACATCTGTTCACCAGGACGGATCCTGACACCTGCCTGTCCTCAGCAGGCTCCGTGGAGCTTCCCTTTTCCTCTGAGACTTAAATCAGATCTCAGCTCAGCACATGCTGCTCATTCTTGTGGTCACATCTGCATTTTTTGCAGTGCCACAGAATACTTATTGGAGGTGCCAGCTGCCTGCTGGAAGGTGCTGTGGCTGTGTGCATCCACCTGCTGGGATCCACTGCCAGCACAGGTGAGCATCACCCTGCTGCAGAAAGCAGGTCCCAGCGAGCAGCTCCAATTTTTCACCTCCTGAAAGTTTTCCCTGCAGAGATGGAGCAGTTTGTCTCACCAGGGCTCTCTTTGGCTTGCAATCAAGAGCAGTTTAAAGTTTCAGTGTGTTTATTCTTTCATTGTTAGCTTTTTTTTCCTTACCAGGATATAACAGTAGCTTAACGTTTAAACCAATATTAAAAACAAAAAAACCCAACCAACAACAAAACACGTGATCTAAATATTTTAATAATTTTTAAAATTATTGTAATAATTTATATAATTTTATAAATTGTTTTAAATATTTTTCCTAAATATTTTAAGGAAAAGTAATGTTTCTAAGCACTGTATTTCCTTTGTTAACAAACCTAATTCTGTTTGGTAACCTATTTCCATTCATAAACCCAATACACAGCCCACAAGTATAAATGTCACTGCTTTTTAACTGGCCCTGATGCTAAAAAAACACACGAAGAGTTTGCAGCAGCAGTGATAAAGAATTTGTAAGGTTCAAGCCTGAAGCTGATGTCTCTGTAAGCAGGCACAAGCAGCCTGTGTGGTTTTTGCAGCAGCTGTCTGTGTGACAGATTTGTTTTCAGTTCATGGAAGGGGAAAGGTGGCCTGGTGCATCCAGCATGCAGAAATAGGACCAGGTTTTCACATGAAACAGAAAAGGTGAGATACAAACCCACTGGATGTTGCTTCTTTAACTTTCTCACGTGTGTCATGCCCTGGAAGAGAAGAAAATAGTTAAATCTCAGCTGAAAACTTTGCCGAAAGAAAAAGAAAGAAAGAAAGAAAGAAAGAAAGAAAGAAAGAAAGAAAGAAAGAAAGAAAGAAAGAAAGAAAGAAAGAAAGAAAGAAAGAAAGAAAGAAAGAAAGAAAGAAAGAAAGAAAGAATTGAATTTTGAATTTTTGTTAAAGTTTTTAGAGAATTTTTGAAAAAAAAATTCGAAACCCTTTCTTTTTGGGAAAAAAAAAAAAAGGGTTTATTCTCCTTTATCCTTTGAGCTTTGGGCCTGACTGCGGTGAGGACATGGCCAAGGCTGTACATGCAGGGGATGGTGCTGTGTAGGGGCAGAGGGCACTCAGGGGAGGCAGAAGCTCAGCCTGGGACAGGATCAACATTTCCAGCAGCCCTTCCACCCTCCAAGCTGAGCTGTGCTTCTTGGAAAGACCTGCTGGGACTTTTTTGCAGACTTTGGTGTCCCTGGTGAAGTTCTGTACAGCAGCTTTGTGTTCTTGTGTTGTTGAGATTTGGGAAATTCTTGGTTTTTCTTCACTGGGATGGTCACAGAGGAGATTAAAGGGGGTTTTGCCAGATTCCCCTGATTCAACTCTCCCTGAATCTGGATTTTTGTGAAAACAGGAGTCAGCAGGTGGATAATTCCATGGCAGAGGGGAAATCAGGCCATGCCATGTGGCTGGGAGGAGGATGTCTCTTGTGTTTTCAGCAGTTGCTCTGAGTGGTTTCTCCCATGAATGATGACATTGTGATAAGGTACAGTAGCAAACAGGGTTTCTGTTTGCACTTCTCTAAAGAGAGGCCCAAGGCTGCAGTGCAAATCTGAGAAAATAAGATATGTGTTTATACTGCCTTACTGATTAAATATTTGGTGGTATATATAATAAAATCTGTTTTCCTAGACCTACGAGGCCTGACACGAATATTTGTTTGAAGTTTTGGGACATTTCTACCATAATCCCTCCACACAATACAAGTGTATTCAGAAGACTATGACTCCCTCAATTTGTAGAATTATTCAGAGTTCACAAACAAAATCTATTTTGCAACCCTGTACTATAAAAATCCTTTTGTTGTTTTATAGAAGATAAAAGTGCTGAGTCTAAAAACTGAGTCTAAAACTGTTCAATATGTCCTGCTTGAAAACAAGAATAATGGATATCTAGGAAGCAGCTTTTGGTCTAGGGGCTTTTTTTTTAAATTATGCCCATTTCTTCAAACGAAGAATCAGAGCAACTGCATCTGGATTGAGGGTTTAAATTTTTTTTCTGAAATCTCATCAGATAACTTTATTTTGCTTGAATTCATTAATTGGTTTTATTTAATTGCTGGACACTTTTCATAACATTGCACTGTAAAAGTCAAGATAAATATATACATGTAAAATTAAACATAAAAGAACAGAAAAAATAATTGTATTGTTGAAGAAAAGCTGTTTCCACACACCTTAACAAGAGAAACATTTACAGAAGGCTTTATTGAAATGACTGTCTTTTTCCTTAACATATTTTGGTTTCAAAAATGAAATATTTTGATGGAAAAATTTATCCTTCAAAAAGATTACATCCTTGTTACTCGAAACCATTGCTCCATTTTCAAGAGAAGAAAGGAAGCCAAACTTGGCTTTCCATTGCCAGGATGGATTATTCTGCCCTTGGTTTCATGTTTTAAACATGGGTTGAATTAAATCAGGGGGAAGATAACATGGTAGTTTCTATCTGCATGATAATACTATAAAAACAAAGGGATTAATTAATTCAAAGAGCAACAGAAAGCTTTATTGCATGAAGGCACAGCAGTGTGTGAGTACAAATCTGTGTGTGGTAAAAATGACAACTGGGTTTAATGAGTTTTCTACTACTGGTTGCAACAGCTTGGGAAAGGTCATTAAGCACGAAGTTAACCAATGCTAATTAGCTGAAAGAACAAATGACAGACACAATTGCAACACCCAGAGCCGAGCAGGAGTGAAGGGGCCAGTTCAGCAGGCTGGCAGAGTGTGATGTGTGGGTGAGTGCCACAGCAGCAGAACTTCTTCTCCCAGAACTTGGATCAGGTGTTCCTGCTGGTCAGGAACTGCCCCTCAGGCTTGTCTTGCCCTTCAGCCCTCTGCACAGGCCTGGGGTGAGCAGAGTGATCCTAAAACTCACCCAGAAATCTTCCTGAACTCAGGGTGATCTGTCCTCTGCCCAGGAAAATCCTGTGGGTTCCACCAGGCTTTAGGCCAGGCTCTTGGAAAGGCTTTGTGGAACAGGAACGTGGAAAATTCTAGAGAGTGGCTTTTTTTCCCCCAACTACAGCCAAATGGCTGGCCACAGGAAACTTAAAACAATGGCCAATATGCAGCCAAATCTTTGCCCACTGGCTGAACTCAAGACCAGCTATGAGTTTTTAGCTTCAGAGATGCTTTCCTCACCCCTGACAAGGTCAGAGGATGAAGCTGGTGCGGCATCCATCTGCTGAAAGAAAGATCACCATGGAGGGACCTGGTGCATCTGAAAGAAAGGGATTTCTGAGATCACAGCAGGATGAGTAGAAATGCTGCATCACGGGCAGCTCATAGGGGTGGTGCTCCTCTCATTTGTTTTTTTGGCCCCAGTTTGAGTTTTGTATGAAGAGAACACTTAATCCAGCTGGAAAGGGACTTGAAGAGTTGCAACACCCATCTAAGGCTCTCATTGTGTGGAAGAAAGCTCACTCTAAGGGAAAAAAATATTCAAATAAAGTTTGTGGGTTTACTCAGACCTAAACTCCTGTGAGAGAAAGAATTGCTACAGTGAGCTTTGCGTCCTCTCCTACAAAAATAATCCAACTTCTTCTCTTCATGTGAAGGGCTAAGTACTTCATAAATGCCTTTTTGAAGCTGTTTCCCATTCTCTTCTCAGCCAGCCCACATCCCTGCAGCACAAGGTAGATTTCACCTGAGCTGTGAAGAGATTTTGGTAGGCTGCACTTCAGGCTGGTGTTGGTGTTGTAGAAATGTGATTAGAGATACTGATCTCAGTACGACTGGGGTTTTCAAATGGTTCCACAACATATTTTCAATATATTTGCTTCTTGTTTCCCTTTCTGATGCCCTGCTGGAGGCTGATGGGGCTGTTTTCTTTCCTCATCGTTCTGTCACCATCTGTCAACAGCAGAAGCCACATTGGCCTTTTATGGATATTTTGTGATAGTATAAATCACAGCAAAGGGAAAATTCTGAATACCACAGGAGAGGAGGGGGGAAATGTTGTTGTCCCACTGTAAGGATCCTCTCCAAGAATGCAGGAGTGTGTCACAATAAACCAGGTTCCTGCACATTGGTGTGCCCACAATTTCATGTACACTTTGACATTACCAGGCCTCAACTACCACAGTTCCATGAGGGATATCTCATTATTGCCTAATGCCAATATTGATTCTGGCCTCACCTTGCCTGCATGGAACGGGTGAATCTCATATATGACATTTGTTTCCTTTTTTCATCTACATGGTCGTGTACATATTTGCCTTCTTTCCCCTCACCTCCACCATCCAAGGCTGTCAAGCAGCCAGTGAGTCACGTTTTTTAATGTGCCTTCTTCCTGCTGAAGGTCTGTTTGTCCATCCTACCTGAAAGACTGGCTCTCATTGTAGGCTGAGCACAGAAGAAAAATAAAAACAAGCCAAAACCAACACCCCAAACACCTCTGCTGGGTTCAGGTGTCTGAGGGATGAGCGAGGGAAGGCTGATCCTGAGCTCCCTTAATCCAAAGACTGTGTGCTGTCAGCTTCAGCAGAGGGAATCAGCAGATCAGTGATAATCACAGAATCACAGAATTCACAGAATCTCTGGGTTGGAAGATGTCGCCATGTTATTTTCTGAAATAATCCTTTCCTTAGGATTTTTCCTCCTGAGAAGCTCAGAGGCCTCAGGAACAAAATGCAAACAATGATTATCTGTTGCTGTGGGATGCAACAGGTGCATCTGTGATTGGTCTCATGTTGGTTGTTTGTAATTAATGGCCAATCACAGTCAGCTGGCTCAGACTCTCTGTCCGAGCCACAAACTTTTGTTATCATTCCTTCTTTTTCTATTCTTAGCTAGCCTTCTGATGAAATCCTTTCTTCTATTCTTTTAGTATAGCTTTAATATAATATATATCATAAAATAATAAATCAACCTTCTGAAAAATGGAGTCAGATCTTTGTCTCTTCCCTCATCCTAAAACCCGTGTGAACACTGTCACAGGAAGAGACCTTCAAGATCATTAAGTCCAACCCAGCCCTAACACCTCAACTCAACCCTGTCACCAAGTGGCACATGCAGGCTTTATTAAACACATTGAGGGATGATGACTCCATCACCTCCCTGGGCAGAACATTCCAGAACTTTATCACTCTTTCTGTAAGCAACTTGTTCCTAACATCCAACCTAAATTTCCCTCAGTGTAGCTTAAGACTCTCATTGTGTCAGTTGTTGCCTGGATAAAGACACCAACCCCACCTGAGCACAATCACATTTCAGGAGCTGTATAGAGTGATAAGGTCATTTCCTTTTCTCTAAACACCCCCCACTCCCTCAGATTTTCCTCACAGAAATTGTGTTCCCAGCCCCTCACCAGCCTTCTTGCACCCTCTGGACCCACTCCCGCATCTCAAATCCTGGCTCAAACTGAGAGCCCAGAGCTGGACACAGCACTCAAGGTGGGCCCTCACCCGTGTGATCTGTATTTTCAGAGAGGGGCAGACAGGTGAAGGAGAGAGAGAATAAAGCATGGCTGGACCATCAGATATCTGCAGTCTCGTCCCACGGCCACCATTGAACGAAGCCCAGGGCAAAAGTGAGGGACACAACTGAACTGATAAGAATGGCACAGGGAAGGGAAAAGGTTCAGGAGACAAATCATATCTTAAGTAAGGGATGATTGACATAGAAAATTCTAGAAATAAAGGGGGGGTAGTTACAATGATGGACAGGTCACTGGCGGGAAATCAAGGGACAAACAACTCGGGAACAAACCATTATGAGGGAGAACATGGGGGGAACCGAGGGTCAAACCATAAACTTATAAAACTCTTAACTTACAAAAAATAACCAACTTTACAATAAAACCCATATAAAACACACAATATCCAAGATATCCAAGTAAAATGCTGTTTGTTAGGGCACAGATGCCCAAATCTTGGCACTGCTGTTTGTGTCTGTCCTGACTCAGCGGCCGCTGCCGTCCCTGTGCTCCTGTTCCCCAGAGCTGAGCTCACAGCCTGGCACAGGGGACGTCTGCTCTTGTGAAACAGTGTCCAGCTTCAAATGTCAGATGGTGAGGTAATCCCTATTCACGTTTGTTTGTTTCACCTTTGAAGGGAGAAAGAGGAGGAAGATGTCTATTCCTGTAGAATTTGTCATACGTGTAAGCAAAAATGATTTACCACCCCCGTCTTTCTCAAAGTTGGAGTTAATTTTGTTTTTTTCCCAACATTTTACAATCATCTCAAAAGGAAAGAGACTTTATGCCATTAAAATTTCAATTAAATGCTTAGTATGGACCTGGGATGCCTTCATATTCACTCTCATCATAAAAAATCTCTGCTGCATTGTTCAAGGAGTACAAGGAGGTCTCACTGTAAAACACCCAGAAGCTCTAGCTTTCCCCTAGGGTAAAAAAAAAAACAACAACAAAAGCCAGCAAAACAACAAAGAAGAAGAGAGAAAAAATGGTGAAGAAGGCTTTTATGTAAGCACAGATTGCTTGCAAAAGGAAATGGATATTATTTTCTAGGCCTAACAGCACCATTAGTAGAATGGTATTGGAAAAAACCACTCAGAATGTTCCCATTTTCCAGCTCCCAGAAAGCTTTTAGACTATTTTGTGTGGCCCAGAGATTGTATTTTTGTGAAGTAACAAGTACAAGATAGCAGCCTGACACGACCTTAACAATGCTTTTAAAAAGAAAATCAATTTTCTTAAGAGAAGAGGAAAAACTTTAGGAGATGTGTAAAGAACTGATGTGTTTGTTCCCAAGGCAAGAAACCAAAAATATCCCTAGGAATGAAGAGATGGCAGGAGGAAAAAGACGTGCACAGGTAAAATAGCTGTAAAATAAAAGCGAAATAGCTGCCTTCCTTCCCCAGCCATCACTGGTGTCTCGACAGGGGACCTCAGAATGAAAAATTTAATGGGCTATTGATTGTGAGTGCAGAGATCCCTTGGCAGGACTGCCGCAGGTTCCTCCTCTTTGCAGGTCAGGCAGAGGCTGAACCTCTAAAACCATCTTTGGTGTATAAGGGCAGATGTTTATCCACTATTAGTGAAACCCCCTGAAGAAGGTGGAAAGGAAAATGCAGTTATTTTGTCCTACAAAGGCACCTCGGAGATGGAAGTCAGCCTTCCTTTGTCAGGAGAATATAAAGAATGCCCTAGCTACAGCATGAAATAAATGAATTTAGAGGAACCTGGATATCCACCCACACAGTGAATAGTGATTGTGGGAAGTAAACTGGATTTTCATCTCTTTTAATTAAACCATCTTAAGCGCAAGCCTTATTTCCCAACCAAAATGAAAGCAAGGTCCACAGAACACGGAGCCAAATAATACCAGAAGCACAAGTGGCAAATAATGCTGATGAAGTTTTAGAGAAACATACCTGAATTTACAGCTTTTGAATAAATTTTATATCTATTCACCACTACCCCAAGCAAAAGCTCAGGTTGTTTTTGGAACATGAATGACATGTTTCTGATTTCACTCATTTTACAGAGCCATTAAAGTGACCAAGCTGATGGAGGGAAAACTGTCTTTTAAATCTGACAGGTGCAGGAAAAAAAGTGAACACCTTCCTATTGTAATCCTGACTGCAGCTCAGCAGACCTGGTGTTATTCTGCAGAAATATTAAGTTTTCAGCGTGTGCAGACATCATTTCTAGTTAATTAAAAGTTTGTATAGTCCTGGGAGAGCCAAAGAACCAGAGCTAACAACTGTGACAGAGAACAAAGCTGGGGAGAAACTTTTTTAAACTATTGTGATATTCCCCAAATATCCTTTTTTTTGGTACCAAGCAGCCACTTCAAGCCCCTCTGGTACTACAGAAAGCAGTAAAATATTGAAATTAAGTCCTTCTTTAGCCTCTGAGGTTCAGTCACTGGTTCTCTGATGAAGATTTGCCTTTTTGCTGGGTTTTTTTCCTGCATTTTTTTTCTATTTTTTTCAACAGGAACACCACAGCCATCATTCTATCAAGAGGGACATCAAATTATCCCTGACAATCCACCCAGAGCTGCAGTGTCAGCACAAGTTTTGTGTCTTGGAGGGGTGGATTGATGACACAGCTTTGGAATTTTAGGAGGATCATTCCTGGTTCTATAGTCAAAAAGGTGGATTTCCCCCTTAAACTCTAGATAATGCTTTTACTCTCATGAGCAGCTATGATTTGTTCACAGTTTTTATACTAAAAGTTTTTTTCAAAGGTTGAAGTGCATTTTTGTCAATGCTATTGTTATAAATCTGTAATTGTTATGCTATGCAAGCTAATGAAATAAGCCAAATTCCTCTAAAAGCCAAGAGCCAGGCTCTTAATGAGCACGAGGCACATGTGAATTACTTTATTTCTCAAATACAATTCCCAAGACCTGTGGGTTGCTCCTCACAGGCCCAGCTGGAAGGAAATTATCTTCAGGGATATCTTTATCTCCCTGCAATAATTTAAATGATCATTGGAACAATCACTGATACGAGCAAGATTAAGTAATGTCACAAGCATAAATCAGGGCAGTTGACATAAGTGCAGTCTGACTTAAATCTATACATCAAAACCAGGAACACAGAGCCATAATGTGCTCTTGAACAGAAGACACAAGCAAGATACACAAAATTTTATGGCTGTCATCCATTTTAGAGAGATTTCCTTGTGCTCTGTGCACTGGTGTTTTTAAATTGACCTGGTTTCTTTTTTTAAAAAACTTAGATTCCCCACTGGTAACCCAATGTTTTAACTGAAGCCAAATTTTGTAGAGCAAATCAGAGGGGTAAATGTGATAAAAGGTTAGCATATAATGAAAGCAAGACTCTCAATTGCATTTTGCAAACTTGCAAATATTGTTACCTTTGTAGTTTTCCTCTTTTTTTAATGTATCTGTCTCCTCTTTTAATGTTGTTTAATATAACTGATTTTTAGAAGCTATTTAACTGATGGAAATATGTACAAAGACTAATTAAACCGCTTGGAATAAAGCTTGTATTCAAAAACCTTCAAATAGTGGACAGAAATTTAACCACAGCCGTGTTTGAATTAGACCTCAAATCCCAGGTACTCATCAGCACAGAAAATTATGCACAACAGGCAGAAAACAACACAGGCTTTTTTGGCTTCTTACCAGGAATAAACTACAATAGGAAACAAAATTGCATACATGCACATCAACACAAATATCAGTGGAACCAACCTAGGTGAAAAGTAAAAAAAAGTAATATTTCTTCATTTTTTAACTAGAGTTTACCAGAGGGTAGTGTAAGTTTAGCAATTTTCCTTCAATGTTATTTGAAATGAAAGGTCTTTATGGACTCTCAAAATTCTTTCTAACACAGCATTTTTTCACATTTCTCCATCCTTTTGCACAGGAAATGATCATGGCATCTTAATTTCTCTGTCCACCCAAACAAGATGAAAACATTGCCCACTATGAGCATGGTGGTGCGCTTTATCAGCAGAGAGAAGGACAGAAAGGACTAGAAAAATAAATGCAACCAATATTCCCATTATAAAAAAAGAAAAAAAAATAAAAAGAAAAAAATTCTTTCTGACTCTTATTTTTTCTTTCTGTGCAAAAACAGCCACAAAAGTAGTTGATGCATTAACTCTATATTTTAAAAGTCCCCAATTTATTTCAGGAATGTTTGCAATATTTTTCAAATTTGAAAATATGAGGGAGAAACATCTTGGGTGTGCTTGAAAGGCAGAGCAGAACCAGATGAAATATTATTATAGCCCTTATGACTTAGGAGGTGTAGCACAAAACCCTTTTTTGCACTTGATCCTGAATGACAGCATAGCTGCATCCAAACAAAATGTTTATTTATTATCATATTTATTAATATTTAAACTAACCTAATTCCAAGTGAAAGCAAATTTTCTTCCTGGCTCTACAGGAGGAAAAGGAAAAGGAAAAAAAGGAAAAGGGTGAAAGGTAAAGGGAAAAGGAAAATAAAAGGAGAAGGAGAAGGAGAAGGAGAAGGAGAAGGAGAAGGAGAAGGAGAAGGAGGAGGAGAAGAAAGGAGAAGGAGAAGGAGAAGGAGAAGGAGAAGGAGAAGGAGAAGGAGAAGGAGAAGGAGAAGGAGGAAGGAGGAGAGGAGGAGGAGGAGAGGAAGGAGAAGGAGGAGGAGGAGGAGAAGGAGAAGGAGAAGGAGGAGGAGGAGGAGGAGGAGAAGGAGAAGGAGGAGGAGGAGGAGAAGGAGAAGGAGAAGGAGAAGGAGAAGGAGGAGGAGGAGGAGAAGGAGAAGGAGGAGGAGGAGGAGGAGGAGGAGGAGGAGGAGGAGGAGGAGGAGGAGGAGGAGGAGGAGGAGGAGGAGGAGGAGGAGGGAAAAGGAAAAGGAAAAGGAAAAGGAAAAGGAAAAGGAAAAGGAAAAGGAAAAGGAAAAGGAAAAGGAAAAGGAAAAGGAAAAGGAAAAGGAAAAGGAAAAGGAAAAGGAAAAGGAAAAGGAAAAGGAAAAGGAAAAGGAAAAGGAAAAGGAAAAGGAAAAGTTTGGATTTTGAGAACTGGGCAGATGTTTCCATCGCCCAGTAAGGAAAAAAAATCTCTTTCAACCCAGGCAAATAAACATTCTATGACATTTTAAAGTAGTGTTAATGAAGTTGCTGGTAATTTGAGAAAAGGTGATGATTGGCCCCCTTACCCACCCCACCAAAGAAATCTCGCCCCACACCAAAAAAACAGCAACAACAACAAAAACTCACCGAGAAAACCCACAAAGAAATAAATACAAAATAAAACAAAAATCAAAGAAACAAAAATAAATCACAAAGGAAAACACCCAACAACTGGTGAAATCAGAAGACTACAACTTGGAAACCTAATAATACAAGTTCTGTCCTCTTACTGTATGGACTTAAATAAGCAGATCAGTCTCAGGACATAATAGAAAGTGAAGATAATAGCAAACTTACTTTGCCTGGTATCAAAAGTTCAAAAGTCTCAAATATCAGGCTGTTTGTTCAAAAATATATATTCTACCTACTGTGGGCTTGGGGCTTTTTCCCCCAACACTGTGGGGTTTTGTCTTCATGAATAAGATTATGAGTGTTTTTGCAATGTGCAGCAAACAATGACTTGTGAGTTTTATACAGAATATTGGTTTTTTGCCATTACTATGTATGGGTTAATCAGCCCAAGAAAGCAGGGCCTGTTTGTCTGCAGCTCCATGTCTCTGCTGGCATCAGATTCCAAATATTTTTCTGCACAAAACTCATTAAGATTTTCCCCTTTCACTGAAAACTGTGAAATTCTTTCTCTTGGTGTGCAGGTGGCATTGTGGCAACAAATCCATGAGGCTGTGAGGCAGCAGGGATCAGGGACATGCACAGGGTTTGAATTTTGAGACTATCCTATTTTATGCAGGTAAAGGGAGAATTAGATCTTGAATAATCTCATTGTTTTAAAGAACAGATTACTTAGATCAGTGAAAAAATTATCCTCAGTTTATGTATGAAAGAGAGTATCTGTGTTAGCTGTCCACAAGATAATCCTCTTTTTATTTTGTTTTTCTTTGTAAATGGTTACTAACCTTAAATGGTTGTTTCTTAAGATGATTATAGCATTCAGTGTATCTTATTATTCCTTATATTCTGTTGGCTACGTGCTTTTCTGGGGCGTTATATTTGAGCAAGCTGGACATTTATTTGATGCAGAGACCTGTATTTCCTAGACCAAATTTCCTAACAAACTTTATGACAATTTTGCCTTGTCTAGAGATCTGAAATTTCAGAAAATATAGGCTCCTCCTTGGGAAATCATTAACCATCAACTGGCCATTTTAAAATCATTTAAGTGATTTGTGCTTAAAGACAAGCATGCTCTTGGCCTCTAAGGACTTAGATGTACTTTTCTTTAGCGCTCACAAAATAAAATTTTTAAAAAATCATAATTTAGTGTGAAATTCTTTCAGTGACTGTGAGGATGCAAAGTTGTGCTCTCACCCACAACGTTCCCAAATGCCACGAGCCAATCTTACTGACCACGAGCACCTTGCCATTTATTATTTGGCATTTCACTGGGATGGGGCTTAGGCATCAATGGCAAAATGCTCCAGAAGTTCTCTGCTGGATGAATTTTGTTCTTGCCAAGTTCTGTCAAGGCTGTGCTTTTTGAAAAGCCACCCTCTGATCCAAACTGATATTGCTGGGATGGATTCCAGGGGTCTGAGCTGGTCCAGAGAACAGTGCTGCCTTCTCCATGCTCTAGCACCCCTTCCCTCCCCTTCCCCTAGAGCAGAAGAAAAAAAAAGGAAAAAATCCCTGAAATTGTTAACATATGAAAGATAACAGTTCTGAGCCAAACCCTCAATCTATTTCTTCCTTTGTTAATTATAAAGCAGCAGAATAGCTGGCACAAATATCTTGGCTGAGCTGTGAGCCCGTGATAGATGATCTTCTCTCACTAGCCAATGCACTCATGTTTCCTTCCTGCTGTATTTTGCCTTTTTAGATATAATCATGTCTTTTATCCACACTGTCTTTTTAATATTAAATATATTTCTGTGAGATGCATATGAACAAAAATAATTAGCACTGTATCCCAAGGGAGTAAATTCTATCACTTTTGGTTTTTGTTTTTTTTTTTTTTTTTCCTTTTTTCAACTGCTTCATCATTACCAAGTATAACTTGTTCAAATATACTTGAGGATGGTCTGGGTGGCTATTGCAAGCAACGCAAGTCAACATCATGGAAGGAAATAATTTGTTTGCCTCAAAGAATGAAAGATTTAGCTTTTCCAGGCTTGGGTCCATCTGCATTATAGCTTGTCTTTCTTTTTAAAAATTTTTTTGGTGGGGGGGTGTTTGTTTATTTGTTTTGTTTTTCCTTACAGCCATTATTGACCAGTACAAGGCCAGCATTCCTGAGAAATCACAGCACTTGGAGAAGTGGCCTTTCATGTTCTGTGGCTGGAATCAGCCCCAGGCATGGTTTTGGGCCATGACAATTTATGACTATTTCTGAAGCAGTGGAATGCTACGGAAATAAGCAAATCCAAAAAGAAAAGAAATGGGGAGGCAAATAAAAAAGCCTAGAAACTGAATTTTACCATTGTAAGAAATAACACTTGGGGCTCTGTTTTGTGTTTTGTGCAAGACTGAGTTTTCCAGAGCTTTCTAAGCTAAGCTGCAGTTGATGGGATATAGGGATATATCCTGCTTTGGATATCAGAAAAAGGAAATCTTGATCTTGTTCCTTTTCTGTGCTGATTTAGAGTCTCAGTCAATCATTGATTTATTTGGAAGTGAGGGAACTGGAAACGAGTGTAAGATCTTAGATTGTTTTGAAAATCAGTTAAATTCCTCTTTTTGAAAAAAAAAAGATTCAGTGTAGAGATTTGACAGATTGCTCTTCAGGATAACTCACGCTGGTCTGACACCTCTTTATTTTGTGCATTCTTAGGAAGCAAACTCTGACCTCTCTTCCTTTAACAGAACTGTGCCTTTCCTTCTGAGCAGAGCTGGAATTGTTGCTGTCTCCTACCTCCCTATGCTGTTGATCTGGGTTCCACCAATGCATCCTGTTAAACCTTGAATGTTGTGAATTTTGGGAGTGAAAAATAAAGCATTTTATGCTGGGGGGTGCCCTTCAGGGTGTGAAGTAAACACCAGAGCTTACTGGGTTCTCATGTGAGCTTTAACCAGTGCCTCTATACTGCCTTGAAATTCACCCTTGTGGCTTGAGAAATGCCAACAGTATAAAAATGATGTGCAGCTCCATATTAATTCTCTTTATTTCTCTCAGGAGCCAGAGCATCACCTGCTGTGTCCTAGAGCTGACTGCCTCCATGCATCCCAACAGCAACAGGAGTGCCTGGATGGTTCAAGACCAATAAATTACTGCCAGACTTACTCCTGACACATAAATTGCCCCTTTTGTCCCTCATACTTCTACTCATGACACAAACCCTACATAAAATGGAAATAATAGCTCTAAACGAAAAGAGAAAGCATCGGGAAAAGCAGTGTGGGGCCACAGCAGCAAGGCACTGTGATTGAGGTGTCAAAGAAAGTGGATAAAAGCACATACAAGCTCCTGTGCTGCCTGGAGTCTCCAGAGAATTCCTTCACACTACATATTTCATTTCACATTTTATCCTATTTTTCTTGCAAAAAAGAGTTTTCATTCTGCTAGAGACAAGATGAAAAGTTATTTTCGGGTGGGCCAGGCTCTATCTACCCAAATTCAAGCCCAAAATTTTAGGATTCCACTAAAATATGCATGTGTGTGGATTCTCATCTCCACCAGGCTCTGGAGCTGGCCTTAATTCCCACATCCATGTCTTCCAGAGAGGTGACAGAATACTCTGAGTCTCTGGAGGAGCTCATACCTGTGATGAATTTAAAAAAAAAAAAAAGAATGGAGGCATATCTTGGAAGTTTTTGTCAGTGCTTAATGGTTACCTGATTTAGGTAAAAGAGGAATGCATTTCACATAAAAAACAAAAAACAAAAAACAAAAAAAAAAGAAAAAAGAAAAAAACCTAAACAAAAAAAAACCCAAACACACTAAAAAACAAAACCCCAAAACAAACAAAAAAAATCACAAACAAAGCGATAAAAGAACCCAAATAAAAAGAAAAAAGCTCTCTGTAGTGGAGAGCAGCTGACAATGTATTCTGACTTCACTTTGCAGTGTAGACACAAAGGGAGGGATGCACACTGGGAAGATGGTACAGGTCCCACTGGTGAGGTAGAAAAAAAACTTGTGGAAAATATTCTTTCTTCAGTGTTTTCAGTGAAAAAAACTTTGTTTTATGGAGCAGTGGTAAGTGCTCAGCCTGTCCTGAGGATATTTAGGGTGTGCATGTGAAGCACTGATCCAGGCAGGGTGTTTTGAACCAGGTTAGCTTGGCTGGAAAAACACACACAAAAATAATTCCCTCTTGGCTGCCACCAAGGCTAGCTACATTCCTAGAATGCACACCTCTGAATAGGAAGGGAGGACTGAAGAAACAGCCAAAATCTCAAGGGAATCATCTCCTAGCTCTGTAAGAGAGGGCTGGATTCAGGCTCAGATCCTGCTCCCAATTCCATCCCTCCTTCTGAAGGAGCTACAGCAATAAAACAGCATCCAAAGGGCTGGGAGCAGAGCATGGACCTCACCTTGGCCTCTGTGGCCCCCGAGGCTCTGTTTGTTCTTGTGGCAGTGCTTTTGTGGAGGGTGGGATGGAGCTGAGCTGTTTGAAGCACCCAGAGCACAGAGGGGGAGTAGTGCAGCACCAAGATAAGAGCAGGAACCTCCACTCCTGCTGCTGAGGGGTCAGTGTTTGAAGGGAGAACAAAAAGAAGAACTCCAGAAACAAGTAAGAGCTAAAACACTGAAAATCCCCAGCAAAAACAAAACCCATAAATTTTGTACATTGGAGTTTTCTCTTTCATGGTTGGGTTTTGAAGAAAAGCAGTGTGCCCCTGAAGTTGTGAAGAGGAAAGTAAGGTTGGAGAGAAAGTCAAGAAGAAATGTAGTAATAGAGGGTTTTATTTAGAGTTTTAAGGACATGAGAATTCCAGGGAGGGTTGGGACATGGGTTGACCAGACCTAAATTTGTAGCAGAAGTCTGCCACAATTGCTGCAGTGACAGCCAAGAGTGATGCCAGATGAAAATAAATATCTGGTTTGAGGGCAAAAATGAGATTAAAGAGTTGTCAGTCACCCTTTTATGGACATAGATGCAAGCACTGAGCATTTTGAGCCCTTTTTCTCAGGTTCTGCACAGGCCACCCTGATCAGCCCAGCTGTCCAGGGAGGCACCATCTTAAATGTCATATTTATTAGTGGTGCTATAACAAAATGGGTGTGAAATCATGGTGCTCCCCCAGAGCTTCATTTATCCCTGTGGTGGTAATTCATCTTAATGAAGGGCAGAAATTCACCCACACAGAATTACATTTAGAGAGTACTGCAAGTGGGATTCACGAGATCTAGCAGGGAAAGCCTAAATGAATTGTTTCAGGTTCTTCTTGGGTTGCAGTGAGGGAAATTCCTTCCTCCAAAACAAGTACACCTCTTGCTGCAGGGCAAATCCCATCAGGAAAAATTAAGGGTGAGCTCTCCACAGGGAGAAATTACAAAATTTAATGACTCTGTGCTGCTGAGACACTACAGCTCATTGGGGTACAGGCTAGGTTGGATACCCACAAAAACTCAGGAACTGATAGTAGATATAAAAAAAAAAAAAAAGTAACTTTTGTTTTCCTTTTTGCTGTCTTCTGCCTTCTATGCATCCCTTCTGTTCTTCAGCACACAGTACTTTACAGCCTCTGTTCTTTCATGGTAACAATAATAAAAGGTGTTTACTTCAGTTTTTAGGCCTCTCTTCTAGTGTGGTCATTCTTTAAATGGAAAATCTAATCCACAGAGAAGCTCTGTTGTCTCCAGGAAAGTCAAGCTTATAAATATGACATATAAAGATGTAATTCCAACAATGCCAAGAGTCTAAAAATTAAAAACTTTGCAAAAAAAAAAAAAAAAAAAAAAAAAAAAAGCACCTCTAGCAGAATAAAAATCTTCCTGGATGAAATACTGTGTGGTGTCTCTTCAGGAAAACCTTTCCTGGAGTTTTTAAAGGGCTTTGTTAGAACGAGTCCATGCAGTTAATTTGGAATATTTCCTTGGAGAGACTGGGACAGTGTTGTGTAAACACATCCACGTGCATCCAGCAGTGCAGGAAGGCCTGATGGAACAGCTCTGAGTAAATATATTGGACCTAGTTATTGGTAATAAAAGTTAAGGGTGAGGGTAATGACCATTGAGGGTCTGGTCCTTTCTGTCAGGTCCCCCATTTCCACACAAAATTATTTTCCCAACCATATTTTGGTGTTAAGGAAAATTATTCAAGAGGGATTTTGTGTGAGAATTCATGTCTAGGTCTCTTTCAGTGCTGGCAAATGGTATAATTTGAATTGTTTACACATGGGAGGTGCAAGATTTCTGTGCCTGAAAATTCATTTATTTGCCTCAAGTGATGGAAGCTGGCAAGTGAAAGATACCACCCCTTTTGCAGATCTTGTGGACTTGTTTTGTTGAGGGTTTCTGTTGGGTTCTTTTTCTATTTTAAGCTGTCACAGCTGCTAAGAAGAGCGTATTTGCAAGGTTCACAAACACCTAAATATGGAAATGAAAGGATAATTAAGAGAAGGGGGGACTATGTCACATGTCGAAGGCAAGCCACCATGGCGCAGGGGATATCAAACATTAAATCTAAGTTCTTTTTTGGTACCAGTATATTACATTACCACTCAGGTCATGAAGCACTCCAGTAAGCTTTATGTTTCCTGACACAGGATTAAAATCTAATGGTGCCAAAAGTACCTAAAACAACAAGATGTTGAAGCTTCAGGAAAACTTGAGTGAACAGGTACACAAATGTGTGTGACAGACTGCAGATCTGACTTACACACAGTTGTATGGGTTGTAAAGTCAGATAAAATCAGGCCTTGACCAGTTTCTGAATAAAGAATAGAAGTAATGGCGTCTTTGACAAAACTGGCCCAAATCACCTCTCAATCTTCTTTTTTATTGGACTACACAAATCAGATCTCCTCCAGGTTGTCATGTAGGCTGTGTTTGGAATTTATTGGAATTGATAGATTGCTCTGGCATTAGCAGCTTTTCAAATTTTACCTCTTCCAGACTGTTTTCCCTCTAATTCTGGCTGTGGTCAGATTAGAGATTTCATCCCAAAAATAATGAACAACCTAAGTGAGCACTGGGAGAATATTCTCAGTAAAACCCACAGGTGACAGCCACAAGATGTTTAGGGCAAATATGGCCAAGTAAAACATTTTGGCACAGGGCTGAAGCATGCTGAGGAGAGATATCCCACCTTTGTTCAGAGGGAGGAAGAGTACAGACTGACTTTTTAAAGCCTGTGTGGTCCATGTTATTGTTTTATTTTTTTTTTTTTTTCTGAGCTGTGTCAGGTTATTTAGGAGGAGTAACACATCAAATAAATACAGATTATTTGTTTCTGGCATTCACTCAGCTCCCTTACAAAGCACAACATACAAATCGTTTCCATGTTGGAGGCCCTGGATCACCCAGCAGCCTTATTTATCCTCAAGAAATGCAAGTGGTAAGTGGCCAAGGACTTCCTCTGGGCACTTTGATCTTTTGGCTTGGAACAAAAAACTTTCAGAAATACATAAAATGCACTGAAACCTGCAATTCTGGAGTACACCGTTGAATCTTCACACAAAGTACATATGGACTAAAGAATCAAAAACTATTTGCATAATTCCTTTTTCCTGTGTATAATTCCATTTTCTTTAGCCATAGCTTTCTGGTGGAAAAGAGCTAAGAGAGGATTCTGAGCAGTGGCAGATATCATAGTTTTGCTCTTTCTGCTGGGTTTGATGTGAATTTGCTGTATGGAATCTTGCAATCCACAGGTCACATTAATGAGAAATGAATGAATTTAGCTCCCACAGATGCAGGTAATCACTTGGTTACTTTGAAGTATAGCTTACCCCAAACCCTACTTTGAGTAATGAAGAGTCCTCGTTCTCTAATTTTGTTTTTTTTTAATGGTCTCCAAAATCAATCTAAATTTTCAGAATCTTGTATATCATCTTTTCCTAAATCCTCTTAATTCCCTAGGTATTCAAAAAGTTGCTTTGTTAGATTCTGGAATGACGGGCATGGAATAAATTGAATTAGAGTTTAAAATCCTCACCTGTCCAGATGAATATGATTTTTGCAGAAGCTGAGCTATACTGGTAATCAGAGCTTAGAGAAACAGAAGGAGACCAGCTGTGGCTTAACCCAGAGATGTAGGCATAGCTGTCCCATCCAGGAGAAAAGGAATTTCTAACTTCCTTCTCGTTCCTCTCTTCCTGTAAGAGAAAAAAAATAAATTTTTGGCAGTACTGTTCCTTGCCTTGTATCAACTGCAGTTTATTATTTCTGACTCTGCACCATCTGGGCTCCATTTTCACCAAAGCCTGGCCCCACATGCCAAGAAAATGTTTTCACCTGCCCAGCAGCCAGCTCCAAGTCACCCCAGCCATGCAGTCCTGTTTTAAAACATGGGGTTTACTTGTAGTTTTCTCTCTAATGGCAGCCCAACCTCAGCATTTTATCCTAAAACCAGTGGAAAAATTGCAACGTGCTGCATGTGTCTGTCTGTCATGCTGTGTGTCACTTTACACCCTTATTGACCTACCAGCCAATTTCAGACCAACTTGACAGAAAGAGAAGAAACTCTTGCAGATGCGGAGTTCTTAAAACTTCATGAAGCTCAGCAACTGGAGGGAGAAATTAGTGTGGCAACTATTGCCTCCCAAAGTAAGTAGTTGCACTTCTTAAGTGTCAGGGAAAAAAAAAAGTCCAAGAAAAAATATTCCATATGCAATACAGCTGCAGGAAAAGGTCTAGCTGCAGCCTGCGTGTTATTAGACAGTGAGAAATCAGCTGAGGGTTGCAAGCACAGCGAAAAAAATACTTTGTCAGAACTGCTTAGAAGATGTTACCTTATATTGATTCATTTCAGTTTAATTTTTACTTTTTTTTTCCTCCTGCAGGTCCCAGGATGAGATGAGGTGTGTATGTCCTGCAAAGAAGTCCAAAGGATGATTTCAGCTGGTTAATAATGAATCCACATGTCCTGGACACCTCACAGAAAAATTGTATTTTTGACAGTTTATAGCATTCTTTATGAAGCATGAAAAACATCTTCCAGTACAAGTTATTTGCAAAACCTCCTTTCAACTGACAACTTCTTTTTGATATAATGAATTAATGGTTTTAATACTCATTTTCTCCCCCATCAGCAGATGATAAAAAAATTATCTGTGCCTGTTTGCACACCTCACATACACCTGGCCATGCTACAACACTGGAAGTCATCTTTCCTTCAAAATTGGATTTCCAAATCCACTTGGGAAGATCCACTGGGAAAAGCTGATTATTCAGGAGGGAATAATCAGTTGGGTAAGCCAGTGAGATCAGGAGGAATACTGTGTAGGCTGTGACACTGGCTCTCAGGAATTTAAAAAATGCTTCCACTGAGCAACTGTATTTGAAAGAAAACAAAGCAAAAAAAAATGAGAAGCAGATTGAAGCGTGGTTGAGTGCACAATCCTCAGGTTTAGGAGGCTGTAGCAAGGCTGCACCAATTTTTTCTACCAAAGTTGCTTTCCCTTTTTCCTTGCTAAAGCTCAGATGAGAGTGGCAGAACTGAAAATGCAGTGAAGGTGCAATAAACCTTTATTTTATTACCAGGATACCTGACAGATTAACCCCTTCCATTGTGTCTGTTATGAGAAACCCAAATTTCTGAAGCAAATCATTTTCTGGCTGCAGGGTTTCCCATTAATGAAGAAAAAGCAAAGCACAGGATTAAAAAAAATCACTCCTGGGCATGGGGAAGAGACAGCTCAAAAATACAGCTACAAGATAGAAGAGCTACTGAAGCTGCATTTTGCAGAAAATGTTCACTCTGTCATTTTGCGGGTGAGTGCTCCTGTGTGATGCAGTTCTGGGAGTGGAAACAGACTTTTGTGATCTCTGGGAAACACAGATTTTTCTCCTGGTGCTGCTCATGCTGAGGGGCTTTAAAGAGCTGCTTTCCAAGTAAAGCCATTAAATCTGGAGGAGCTGAGCACATTAATGCAATTTGCAGCTGATTTCAAACAGCATATTCCCTTAAAAGAATGCAAAAATAAGCAGATTCCACCTGTTGCTAGATGAGCCAAAAAAGCACAAGCTAGGCAGTGTGATTGCCAGCTGGGTGATAACTCCACAATCAATCCATTGGCTGACTTAAAAAACAATATTTTTCTTCCTGGCTGGTGATATCTGCTGCAAACCGGTGAAATAGAGGTGGTGGTGTTCTCATCCAACCCCTCTTGTGTGAATTGTCATGAGGATAAAGTCTAAGAAAATCAAAAAAACCCCAAATTTATTACTAAAAATTAATAAATTACTCACTTGCTCGCACTCCCTAAGTACTTGTTTAAGTTTACTCAGTATAAACATTTTTGTGCCAGTGCAGGTTGAAAAAGCATCTGACCGGGAAAAATAAAAAAAAAAAAAAAAAAAAAGGAAAAAGAAATTTTTAAATAAATGAGGAAAGTTAGAGAATGGATACCATCTAGTGGTACCACCAATAAAAGGCTGGGTTTGGTGGCTGCTTGGTTTGTGTTCCTTCTGAGGTCCCAGGTTTTTGGCAGATCCCTGGGGCTCATTCATATTTGTCGCTCCCCTTTCTGCAGGGATGGTTTTGGAGCTGGCATCTCTTGAGGACCACGAGGTTGCACCAGACCAAACCTTTCAGCTCCTACATTGCAGTGAGATGTTCATGCCTCAACCCTTCTCTGGAGGAGTTGTAGCTTTAATATCACTATGTAATTACATTGTAAAAAATGGTTTATATATATTATATAAATCTATAAAAATGTTATACAATATGTATATTTGACAAATGTATAAATAATTTTATACAATAGATAAAATATAAGTGTGAGCTTTGGAAGGTGTGTTTAGGCTTCTTGTTGAATTTCAGTATGCATTACAACATATGTTTTATATATTGAAATTTTGTATTATATAATATTTGTGACATAATACACAATATATGACATATTTATGTAACACCTTATATTACTATAATTAAATATTTTGTTTTATATCACACAGAATCACCAGGTTGGAAAAGACCTTCAAGATCATCGAGTCCAGCCCAGCCCCAACCCCTCAACCGAACCCTGGCCCCCAGTGCCACATCCAGGCTCTGTTAAACACACCCAGGGATGGGGACTCCACCACCTCCTCGGGCAGCCATTCCAGAACTTTATCACCCTTTCTGTTAAATTTTTCCTGATATCCACCCTATATTTCCCATGGCACAGCTGAAGGCTGTGTGCTCTGGTTCTGTTAGCGGTTTTGCTCATATTTTATAGCCAGTTCTGGACAGGGGCTGCTGCTGACAGGGTAGGAAAATTTGGAGAAATGAAGGTGCAGGAGACAAGCAAGAAAACCCAAGAGGGAAAACCCTTAGAAACACAGAGCACAGGAGAAGTCCTTGGAGATGGTTAGTAGAAAATGCCACCAGCAGTGAGCAGAGCCTGAGGTTGCTCACTGCCACCACAGGGGCTCCTCAGTCCCCTGCTGCTTTGTGTCTGATCCCTGCTGACAGATTTTAAATATATAATATTAAAATATTAATAGATTTATAGTATTAATTCATAATAGTATTTATTTATAGTATATATACTATATAATAATATATATTAATATTATACTATTATTATATAATAGTATATATTTAGAAATATCTAAATGTATACTACTGTATTTTATTATGCTATATTTTAATATATTGTATATATATGTTATCATTTTACATATTTTATATATACAGAATTTAAAAATATATAACATCTTAGTATATAATTTTAACTATTTAATATGATATAATATTCTAATGATATTCTAATAATATTCTATTAAATTATTATATGTTTTATATTTATATTTAATTATACATATTTATTATTTTAATATATTGTATATATATTTAATATAATGTGTTTTATTCTGTATTTTAATATATTATGTATTAAATGATGGTAAGCTCAGACTTAGCTTTTCTGATGTTGCCTCCATTGAATTTGATTTGACTTGATTAGAAAGGAATAATCCTTTTTTTTTTTAATATGTTAATTTTAATTCTGATATTACACTTTAGTTGCCTGCAATGTGTGGGGTCTCTGAGCTGCTAGGCCTCATCAGAATTTTTTTTTCCAGAAACATTCTTAATTTTTGTTAGATATTTCAGCTTTTCTTTTTTCCATCATCAATAAGACAATGAGATATGCTTGTAATTTTATATTTGTTTGGAGACATCATCCATCCCCATGCCACAAAAACAATTTCAAAGTTGTGATTCTAAATTGATTGAACAGGTTAATCTGGGCCTTTAGAAAATTATTTCTTTAATTGGAAATCACGTGTTTTCTTAATTCTGAGAGAGTTTTAATTTTTTCTGAAGCCTGAATAAAGGAGTTAAATAATTTTTTAGCATGCTAAAACAGCTCTTTTGCATACTCCTTGTTTGTTTGTATGATTACACTACTGAGAAACACTTTTTTTCTTCCCCTCCTTTGTTGTTCTGCTTTTAAAACCCAGTATAGAAATCAGAGTTGTTAATCTGCCACCTTTGGAACACTCACACATTTCCATGCCTTGTCCTCTATTTTCCACTCTCATTCTGGAGTGACACTGCCCCAGAGTGAGAATTGTGTGTTTTCATGTTCGAGGAGTCAAGAGAGGGACAAGTTCTTGAAGCAAAAATTGAGAAAAATATTTATGATGCTAAAAGAGGATTTTTTTTTCCCCAGTTTTTTTTTGTTGTTGTTGTTCCCTGCAGCTGAGCCTGGAAATATCTTCCCATTCACCCAAGGCTGACCCACACTTCTTGGCCAAACCCTTCAATATATTAAAATAATAAAATATATAATAATTTCATTTCTTCATAAGAGCTTTAACTACCATTTTTCCCATTAAAACTGTTTTAAGTAACAAGCTTAATGTTACTGTTTAATTAGGAAGTGCCTTTGGTGTGGAAAAAAAAATAAATTTCAAAGGCAGTGAAGTGAAAGATTTGCATTCACCCAAATCTGTTTGTATAGATAATTTTTCCTGATGGCCCCAAGGCTTTTTGGACATGGTGAAATTGTTATTTTTACCCACATAGCATGCCCCTGATGTTTGTGAAAGGTGTGGACCCCTGGCTGCTGCTGTTCTTGTCTCAGTTTTAGTCACCTCAGCTGCCTGACATTTGCACCCAGGGTATTATTGTGTGGTTTTGTTTGGTATTGTCAGATCCAGGTGTTTACACCAACTATAATAACAATAATAATATTATAATTTTCTTTGTAATCCTAGTTATTTAATTATTTTGGCTTCAAGGATTCTAGTGATACCTCTGTAGCCTACTGGAGAATTTATCAATTTAGTGGGGCCTCCTAAACACTGATCCTATGCAGAGAAGGTCAAAACAAAATTTCTTTTTCTTTTTCTTTTTTTTTTCTTTTTCTTTTTCTTTTTCTTTTTCTTTTTCTTTTTCTTTTTCTTTTTCTTTTTCTTTTTCTTTTTCTTTTTCTTTCTCTTTCTCTTTCTCTTTCTCTTTTTTTTTTTTTTGAAAGAATTCACTTTGATTTCACAAAATTTTCAACTCTGAGTGTTGGATCTCTTAACCATCCTCAACAGAATAAGAAACGGCGACACTAAGGCACTGCCAGGGCGGGATATTCTTTAAATCCTCCACAAGATGACTCAAGCCTGAAGCACAGCTCAGGGAATAAAAATCTTTATAAAATTCAGGTGTGTGTCATTTTAGCACTGAGGAGTTGCAGAGAATAAAAAGTAACTGATGGAAGATGGGCAAAGCATGACAGAAAAAGATAGACACTTTTCAAATTGTCAGGATGCATCTGATATTCAGGAGAGCACAGCAGACAAAAATAAACACGGTTTGGAGAATGTTTTTAAAAATCAGTTCCTAATATCTTTTCTGGAAATAAGCCGTGATTTAAGTGGAAAAAAATAGGATAAGATAAAAGAATTTTTTTTTTATTAATAGATCACATTCTCTTGGGAATAAGAAAATGGAAACATGACAAAAGTGGAAAAGGAAGAAAAAATCCTTCTGAAAATATTTAAGTAGTTGTAGCAAAAACTGGACAAACACTGTGCCCTGTTCAGGTAAAAGTTATAAACTATAATGTTGTTATGTAAAGATTCAACTTGGCCAGATGAAAAATGTATTTCACCATGCTTTTTCAACTCCTTTCTAAAATTGTTGATATTGAGAAGTAGAAATATCAACTGAAGCATGCTTAGCTTCTGCAGCCTGTGGATTACCTCAACAGATAAGGAATTTCATCTTGCATATCTTTACAAGCAATTATTAACATGAAAGAAGAAGGAAAAACTTCTCTAGAAATTTGTAGGATCTTTTAAAAATATATTATTTTTAGATATTTGAACAATTAGTTAATTATACCAACTGGTTGAGCTTTTCTAAAAACAATACATTAAAAATATATTTAATTAAGATTACTATTTTTATTCAAGAAAGGCTTTTTATCTTTCTCAGAAGGAAAAATCCAAGGTTTGGACTATCATATTACCAAGAATAAAGCACTGCTAAGAAGTGTTGAAGACATATCCACATGTAACCATCATGTTTTATTTTTTTCCTTTATTTCCACTGAACCTCAGGATCTACACAAACACTAAAGTTTATACAGGAAATAAACAAAAAAATCAATTAAATCTGATTATTAGAAGGACTTTTCTGTTTCTGTATACAGCAACTGTGAGCAGAAAAGATCCACACTGAATTTATAGACGTTTCATTTTGCTGAGTCCAAGGCAAATAATTGATCAATAATCAATATCAACAATTTCTCTTATCCCTAATCATAATGAAGGTGGAATACATGGAGCTGCTTTTGGAAACAAAAGTAAAAGCACCAGTGTTAATTCTGGCTTCTTGTTTATACTTTCAAAAGCCATTTTCCCCTTTTCCATGGATTTTTGCCATGAAATCACAATGTTCTGGGAGATAAGCATTACTAAAAAGCTCACTAAAATTATTGCAACACTTTTCTTTGACCTCAGTGGGAGTAAAACCTGTCAGATGCTCTCAATATCCAGAATTTCTGTGTTGGAACCTCTTAGAAATATAATAAAGGTCTGTAAGAGGAGGATTGTTTATTCCCTTCTGTGCCTTTCTTTAAGTTCAGCTCTTACTCGCTGGATTTGGGTCAAATGTGACTTCATGCTGGGTTTCCAAAAATGTGTATTTCTTTTCTGCTACATAGTTCTGACGGCATGTACAATTAAAAGTTGTTTTTCCTTTTCTTTTTCTTTTTCTTTTTCTTTTTTTTTTTGCAGACAAACAGGAATCTTCATTTCACGATAATGGTAAATTAGGAAGTAAAAAAGCAGTAGAAATACACCAAGTACAATTTTTTCCCCCAAAAATGAAAATTTGGAAAGTTCTTCTGGAATGTATTCCATCTAAATATCTAATAGGTGTTAAATTTATCAACTTTTTAAAGCTTTCCATAAACTGATGAGGCCTAACCACAACATGAGTGGGTACAAACTTAATAAATAGCTTGGGCAGTCTGCAGAAAACCTCAGAAGATAAATTTTTTCATTACCTTGGAGGATTAAAGACAAATATTTATGCAAAACTGCAATCTAATAAAAAGAGGATTTTTTTAATGTGTGTGCAGATATAATCATGAGAACATAGAGTCTTACCTATAGGAGTGCAGAATATACCTGAAAGGAGAATATAAAATGCACTAAAATATCCATCAGCTATTGATTATTGAAAGAGTTTATTAAAAAGTTTTTGAACAGTTGACAAAAGGCAAATAAACATTCTTTATGAGCTGACAATTTATATCTAATTCCATCTCTAAAGCTTGGGAAAAGTAGAAAAGTAGCAATACTGAAGTTTCTCCTCTTTAGTCATGTTGAATATTTGTCCCTTGAAAATTGACTCTTAATGGGGAATAGATTTTTATTTTGCCAAAGTTTAGTAGGATAAAGTGAAAATTGAATTTGTTTTAAAAGTTTAATATTTCTTCATTAAAAAAAAAATTGGACAAGACAATATATTAACATAAACTTTTGATCTACTCTAGTTTTCAGTAGAAAATTAGTGTGAGCTGCCATTGGACTGGGTATGATCAATTAAAACTTAACCAAACACAGCACCTCTGAAAAGTGAATAAATGTACAAATATTATTCAAATAAAATTATGGAAAAGCAGTTTTCCTAAAACTTCACTTCAGGGCATAGCTGTAAATTCCACATGATAAATTTACTTCTTGGCACCTTCTGGATCTAAGTTATTCTTATTTTTTCTAATTTTTAAATTAGTTTTAAAATCAAATCTTTCCATTCCATATATCAATGTATGGATGATTTAGAAGTACTAAAAAAGTAAACCATTCAAAGTGATAGAAGTCTTTTTTTGCCCTGATTCAAAACATTTCCATTTTCTACTTGAAAGACCCTCAGTTCTTGATTTTTGTTTTTCTTGGTTGTTTGAATTTTAAGTGGAATTTTCAAATTCTGCTCACACATAGCAAACAAAACAGAGAAGAACAAGACTGGCTGTGAAACCCAAAACCTGATGATGATATTTTATAATTTTTTCTGTTTCCAGGTGAAAACAGGTGGATTAGAATACCCCTTTCCACAAACAGAAGAGGGATGTGAGGTGGTGAGTGCAGTGAGTTTCAGCTAGAAGTTCTACCTAGAATTTAGTTTTTAGTTTCTAGTTTTTAGTTTATAGTTTTATCTAGAATAAATACTGTAGAATAGATTAGCTAGAATAAATAAAATTAGCTAGAATAGATTGGCTAGAATGTATGCATTTTACTGCTAGAATAAATGCAGTAAAAGTACAGGAAATTTGGCCACAACTCTTTCCAAAGGTATGGCTCACTGCTACAGGAACTGAAGCCCAGCTAACTTCAGAGTGACTTCAGTGGCTCAAAAAACAGAAAAGAAAAAACAAAATAGAACAAAACAAAACTAAATTAACAAACAAAAGCAAAGAAACAAACAACAGCAACAACAAAAGAAAACAAAAGACAAAATAATTCTAAATTGTAAAAAACCTACTTGAAAAAATTCAAATGAGAAGGGATGCGTCACATTGAGTCCCACAGGGCTGAGCACTCTGGGCATAGTGAGACTGGGAAGAGAGAGGTGGAAAGCAAATGGAAAAAAATAAACGGAAGAGAAATGGGATGGGAAGAGAAAGGAATGGAAAGGGCACAGAAGGAGGATGCCCCGCAATGACTGTGCAGCTGAGAGAAATCCTCACAGCAAGGCTGATGCATTTCTGCTCCTCTCCCTCAGCTGTAACGCCTGGGCTGAGCCTCAAACCTCCAAACTCCAAATGTGGAAACAGTTTTTTCCTAAATCAAGGAGTTTCATAGCAGGTCTTGTCTCAAAGGCTTCTTTCCCTTCAGCATCAGCCAGGTGCAGCTGTTGCAGACCTGTGAGCTTGGTTTTTTTGTTCTTTCCATCATTTATCCTTGGGGTAAGGCTGATGGAAGTCCTGCTCCTGTAGAGCTGACCTAAATATTGCTGGTTTCTCCCTGAGTGGAAACATGGTGCCCCATTAGCATAGCAGTGCAATGCCAGATGGCAGCTATTGTTTATATCTCTATTTTTCATTCTTCTGGGCTCACTGAGGGATTCTCTTCTCTGCAGTGATTGCCATGGGGCAATCCTGTGTTTTTACCTTGAGCTGTGAAGCTCCTGGCCTCACAGAATATGCCTCTTTGACTTTTGAAATTTTTGAGTATTTTCTTCATTTCTGCAGTTGGCAACTTTAGAGTGGTGGTGACAAATATGATTTGGGTGGATTTCTTTTTAAATCTCATGAAGTTTCATATCTGGAAGCATTTGGAATTTCTCTTCCCATGAAAGTTAATAAAGGTAGGAAAGGTTTTCCTCGGTCCTCAAGTAATTTGTGACTGAAAACTGTGCTGGATCTGAGAAAGTGCAGAGACATCCATGTGATCTGCATAGAATTTCTACACAAAAAAATGAAGTGTTACACCGAGAATGGATTATTGACATGGCTAAGATTTTTAGAGGAAAGCTGATTCAGAATTATCAGGGGCTAACAAAACTTTTCTCAAAGACTGATCCATTCAAGTAAGAAATACGAATTTCCCCAAGTGGAGTATGAATTAAGACAGAGAAAAAAAATTATCCCCAATAAAGAGACCCAAATATTTTTCAGCCGACCTTCTGCATTTCCATAGCAACATGTTGGATCTTATCAAAACCTGGATATTTTAACATGTTTTATACATATTTTAAAATACATTTATTGAGGCAAAGAATATGAACAATCAATCAAGCTAGTAAATGCAATGCTATAGATAAGAAAATTACTTGGCCAGGTTGGTTGGAAAATAAAGATTGTGCAATGCTGGATTTGGTTTTTTTCTCTTAGGATATGGCATAAAATATTATTATTTGCTGATAAAAATAATCTTCAGCTATATCCATCCTTTGAGATCAATTTGGCTGTGTTCATCTACTCTAGATCTACACTTAGATTAGTTTCAAAATCTCACAGCATCTTGCCCTATCCCAGACAAAAGCAGGACAAGATTATATTCCTCATACATAATAATTCACCTTGACAAGTTTTTGGCAGCAAAACGGCCGGGCCATTCACAGCAATTAGGCAGCAAGTGCTATTATTCATGATCCTAGGATGCTGACAGATTTTCTCCACAGGGACTAAAGAATTTCCAGCCTGGTCCAAGTGCTGTGGTTTCAAAACCAAACTTCCATCAGGATGGAAATGAGTCATGAGGCTGAGCCAGGAACCCTCCTGGTTTGCAGTGGTCAGCAGCAGGTGCCAGGAGAGGAGCACAGAGCACAAGGATGCATCTGGTGCATCCCAAGGGATGGACATCCCAAAAATCTGGGCTGTGAAACTGGGGTCCAGGGATGCCCTTGTGCCAGAGGCTGTTTATCTATATTCAACATAGATCTTAAAAGATTTAAAAAGATTTAAAAATCTTAAAAGGTTTTTCTCCTATTAATTTAAGGACTCTCCTTTTGAACCTGCTGTCACTGCAAGTGCACTGGAGCAAGAGGTTCCACAGATTGACTGGGTGGTGTTGAGCACATTTTCCCTCTTTTGGAGGCTAAAGTACATGGATTTTGTACATTCATTTGATGTTCTCTAGCTTGACATGAAAAAAGCTGGAGTCGCTGAATGCATTTTATGTCTGTCATGTCCCTTACAGCCTGCATCATTTCCTTATTTATTTTTCAGCTGGGGACATCATGGGGGACAGATTTGCTGCTTTTATGGCAGAAAAAGCAAAGTTCTGCCTCCAGAACTTACCAGACTCCTTTCCATCCCCACGCTCCTGCTCATTTCTTCCCTCTGTGCTTACTAACACACAATTTATTTCTTAATCATAACAGTTCAAGAAAGATATATTCTGAAAAAGTGATCTTCACCCATCCCTTTATTCCACAATACAGCACTGACCTCGCAGGAGCTGTTGGAAGCTTTGTGCCCATCAGAGGCTGGGTGGGAGTAGTCCAGTAAATCTTGAGGAATGTGTGAATAGAAAATAACCAGATTTTGAGAGTTCTGCAGCCTCTCTGTTGTTTTGTGCCGGAGAAATCAATGCTCACTTAGCAGGGCTGCATGCAGAGGCCACACGGGTGGCAGAAGGCAAGGTAGGCACCATTAATTCACAAAATTAATTCACAAATCACTTGTGTGATCAGATTCTAGACTAAACCTTTAGCTGCCCATCTCCCCATCTAGAGTTTGCAGCCCTGACATCACAATTTGTAGCCTTTTTGTAAGGAAACCTGAGCGGCCAAGAACATCTGAGTATTAATTTGAAAGCTGCTGAAATGGGAAAGAAGCAAGGTTTGAGATACCTCATGCAGCCTCCAGTGGGACTGTGGGGAATCTCTGAGAATAAATCTCCAGACTGAAGTTTGTCAGAGCTCTGGGTATGATTTGTTTGTAAAACATGTCTGGAAATGTCAATATCCATCTCTGGCAAATTCCTTAGTGTCTGTGAGGCTGGATGGGGACACCAAACATGTGAGAATACCTAATATTTTACACCTATTTTACATAATATTTTATTCTGCCTGACACGGGGTGATGCAGAAGAGGAAGGTAAGCAGAGAGCTCCAGATGTGATGGCTAAAGACAGATCCCATTCTTGCTCGTTGTCATTAATGATACTTTAGGAATCAAACAAAACTCCTGGAATTTGAATTTTTGGACAGGATTGACCTTTGCTCTTCCAAAACAGATCTGTTTAACAAAGAAGGAGGTTAACATGGTGACAACATATATTCAACAACTTCATAATTTTTAAAGAACCAGGTTAATGTGTGGATAACTTGTTCTGACTTTGTGGCCAGTTGATTCTGTGTACCAAAGAAAACCCCAAAACTGCTATAACTCCACAATTTTCCAGAGAGTTGGACAGTATTGTTATACAGTATTACATAGCAATAATAAATTAATAAAATAACTAATACAATATTATTACACCTAATGCTTCCAAATTAATTTTACCTAATGCCCAGTCACATCTGCACCTTTTTTGTGCACAGTGCTCTGCAAATACAGGGAAGGTTATTGGCTTTTCCAATGCCTGAATGTAAAAGGAATTCTGATAAAATTCCAGAAAGGCATTTTTAACAGGTGAAACAACAGATGGTCAGCAAGTGGAAGTCAGCAAAGCAGACTGATTTCAGCTTTGCTTTAAAAGTTATAATTGGAAATTCTAACCCAGAACCTCTTAACTACAGCTCTGCTGTTTCATTCAAATGTGGTTTGTGTTTTGCTTTGGTTTCCTTTTCTAGAAGACAGATATCAACTCCAAAATGTATTACTTTGTAAGAATTTCATATCCCCTACTCGTCTTTTGTTAGGTTTCCTACATACACATAATTATCCCTTTTTTTTAGCAATATGAAATTTCTTGTAAAATTTATTGCAAGCTGAGTGAGTCTAGAGATTCAAAGGAAATGGTTTTGAAATTATTTGCAGTGAAGTCACCATTTTAGCATGATTCTTTCTAGTTAATGTCTCTCGTTAAGGCACGGAGGAAACAAAATACATCATATTTTAACAGTGCTGTTACACTAAACTTTCGTTGCCAGGGAGATAAGGACTGTAGAAGAAATCCCAAATTCTCCAGGAGGTGCTAATAACTCAGCAGTGCTTAAGAACTTGTTGAAAAATTCTGCATTCTTGAAACATTTCTCTCATTATTCATCTTTTCTTTCAACACTTGAATGTGTACCCTTTGGGGTTTTTTTTTTACAGAAGGAAATACACAGCTCCAAAGGCTGATTCAGTGACTGTATTGAAGGAGAGGGTAGCTGGCATTAAGGGTTGGGAGTCTGGAAGTTCTAACTTACATGCAGAATTTTAATGTATGCACTTTCTGCATTTGGCAGCGTGGATGAAATCCAGATTATGCAAGGAAAAATGTCATTTTTGACGTGCGCTGAGTCAGGCCACTGACATCTTGGCTCTTATTGATGCAAGAAACCCTGAAGAAGACACTGGGTTGGCATTGTCACCACTGCCTGCTCCTTGCCAAAGATTCCAGAAAAATTTCCAAGCTCCTGCTCTGTTTGTAGGTTGGTCAGCTACACAACCAAGAGAAGTTATGGAGGCTCCATCCTCAGAAATATTCAAAATACTGCTGGACATGGTCCTATGCAACCTGACCCTGGCTCATCCTACTCATCACGTGCAACAGTGGGAAATGTCCAGGGTTATTGCTTTAATAACAAAAGTATGTAAAGCATGGAGTCCATAAATTTTGCAATGCTGCTGGCAACAAAAATGTTCAGCAAGACCTCCACAGTGAGATTAAGGAGGAACAAACCAGTTTCCACTGAGTGATTTTTCACCACAACATTTGGTTTATTATATATTTATCAAAAAAGACCAAATCCCTCCTCCTGCCCCAAGTCAAACCTTTTTGTGCTGCTCTTTGCAGACTGTGGGTTGGAAGAAGCTCCATGGCAAAGGATGACATTTATTTCAAAAGACAAAATAAATGCACAGCAAAGGCTTTTTTTATTCACCAGATGTTTACCAACAGCATTTTCAAATACATTTTTACAACTGGGAATCTCTGGGTTTAGGAGCAGCACTTTTCCCAACCAAAGGATTCTTCCAGATTCCCTTCACAGCAACTCAGAAGGAACATTAGAAGGACCAGGACACATCAAAGTGCTGTTGCTGCAAGCTTCACAATTTTTTGAATCTGGCAGGAGGCAGAGAAGACATTTCAGGTGAATAGTCTTTTTCAAAAAGCCATTTAATTTCCTCAATGCAAATACAAAATGCATTTTCTTTTTGCTTTTTAAACCCAGGTTTCCAATGCAAAGCCATTTGCAAAGAGAATTTGACAGTTTTTGAGACAAGGGAATTTTCTCTGGTTTTGTGTCCCATTTACTCATTCTCTCCCTGATTTTTCTTTTCCTTACAGCGTTCTCAGTTGTGTCTGCACCCCTGGAGGACAAGAAGGCTTTTCAAAACGCATTTCCACATCCTGATACTTTTGAGAACAAATCAAATATTGGCCGATTGTCAGAGAAGCTGGGATTGTAAAAGAGTGAGTATTTCTGAGTCAGACCCCTTGGCAGATATTCACTGATGGGATTCTGGTGTCACAGCTCAAAACAACAAGCAGTGGACAAAGAGGAAAATAAAACATGAAAGGTAACAGATGCCTGTTATCAAGCAACAAAAATACATGAAACTTGAGATGTGACAAATGAGAAAGCTTTTTATTAGACTTCTCAGATGTCTTCATAGACAGTTTCAGTTTCAGTTTTGTTATTTTTGTCCTCTATGTTTCTCCTGTCCTCACAAAGTGAAAGTGGGATTTCGCCTTTCCTTGCCCCTGAGAAGGGCAGGAGATTTAGGAAGTTTTCAAGATTCCTGCCTGGATTTGTGTGGTCAAGTCTTCTGTCCAACTTCTCAGCCTGAGTAAAGCTGGCCATTTATTTTCTGTACCCACAATGTAGAAAAGTTTTCCAAAACTGCACTCCCCCAAGGCAGCAGTTCTTCACTAAAAGTGTTGCAATGAAGGCCAGAAAGGATTTTTACTTTTTTTCCTCCCACACCACATCTTTCATTTAGATGCACATGTATGTGTTAATCCATCATGACAAAGGACAAAGTGGGTTTTTTCTAAGTTTAAGCAAAACTCTGCCCTGTCACTTGCCTTTCATTTTCTTGATAAGGAGGCTTTTATTTGTGGGCTGGCATTTGTAAGATCTCTGCTCCTGTAGCACAAGTTAACAAAGGGAGGTCTTGGAAATTTTTCCAAACTATACAGGAAGCAGGGAAATCCTCCTCTAGACTGATGGGCAGAACAGATAATGAAATTTGTTGTGCCCTAAAGAGACTGCTAAACATTATTTTCTTTCTTTTCCCACAGAAGAGCCAAAGGAGATTTTCATTCTTTCACTGAATATCTGCAAGACACTCTCATCAGATGGTCATGGAGAGGGATATTTTCCTCTTGTAAAAAAGAATGGAGGAATAATTTTTTTCCTTTTTGCAATTGCTCTTTTTTCTCCATCAGAGCATGCCTCTGATAGATATGATCCTATCAGATAAACTCTTGCCTTTCAGTGGCAAAGAAGGGGATATCTTTTTTTAAAGAGTATTTCCATAATAGTTCTTTTTCTACTTGTTTATTTTAACAAGGCAATTGTGATAAAGAGAGGAAGAAAACAATTTTTAAAATGTTCAGCTTTCCACTTCACCAAGGTATGCCAACTTTTTTTCCCTGAGCCTGCTCTAGTAACAATGAAACTGTGGAAAAATCTACCACTGGAAAATGTGTGATTTAACCTTATCTAGGAACAGTCAGGAATGAAAAGCTGAATGCCTTGCTCCACAGCAGTAAATGGTGAAAAAACCAAAGGAGAGACTGGGCTTACAAAGAACTCATAAACCTAAACAAGAATAAAATTTATTTTCTTTTTCTCCACTAGGAGTTGTGTGGGTGCCACAAAGTCCAGGTGTCCCTTCATTTGCTGTGGGCCTGAGCACCCTTGTAGCTCCTGAAGAGCACAGGAACACATTTATTTTATTTATTTTTTTTATAAACAGAAGGCTGAAGCCTTCTCAGAGACCTGAGAGCTGCATTCAAACCTAATTTGGGTTCATATTTGTGAGCCTTTGGAGCACACAGCCTGAATATACCAGAAGGGAAAAGACTTTTGCCTTGTGTCCACAGTGATTATAGGATCACCAGAAATTCCCTATCATTTTGGTCTACAAATTAAATCTGAGAACATGAAGTGCAGTTCTCTCCTCACACAAAGAAATCTATTAGTTTTGGACAGCACAAGTGAAAAATTGTGCCACCAAAGTGAAAAACCACCAGGGCAGCCCAATTTCACTGCAGATTCAGAGGCCTCACCTCATGAAAGCACAGAGGTAATTAAAAAGGGGTCAGGATGGCAGCTAACACTGCTGCCAGCAATTGTAATTTGATGGAAAAATAAATCATAAGGCAGGTATCCATAAATAAACACCCACAAAGCAGGCCAAGTAGCATTTCATAATACCTCCAGGTCAGAAAGACAGGAAAATGTGCTGATGAGACTGCACCAGGAACACTCTGAAAGGAAACCTTCTCATTGCTCTCAAAAATTTAAACATCAAGAAGATGTAATTGCATTTTGCTCTGAAATTCCCAAAAATGCTGTGTTTAAGTTAAGCTGGACCAACACGCAAAATGGAGAAGCAGAAACTCCATCCCTAAGCTGTGCCTGCCACAGGATGAGTGGTTCTGTCTGGTCCCCTGGATATCTTCCTTTGAATATCAAAAGTCTTTGCAAGACATGCTTACTTCTTTGTACATTATTTTACTAAATAATACTAATACTAATACTAATACTAATACTAATACTAATACTAATACTAATAATAATAATATATTTATACTAATATTTATTACAATAGTAATAATAATCATGATAATAAATATGTTACAATAATAAAACAATAATAGGAACTCAACATTATTAAATTTGTTATATATTTATATTATTAATTTTTTATATATTTATTTATTATTTATATAATTATTTATTATTTCAGTATAGTATATATTATTACTCTAAATTTGCATATGTTAATATTAAATTAATATTAGTATAAAATTAATAATGAATACATTAATAATTAATAATAGTTGATATTAATTTTACTACTTTAATAATTAATTATTTATTATTAAAATAGTAAAATAATGACTATATATATGGTCATTATTTTACTATTTTAAAAATAACTAATTTTAACTTTAACTATTTATATATCTATCTATCTATCTATCTAGATAGATAGATAGATAGATAGATAGACAGATATTTGACAACGTTTCTGTAGTATTCAGGTGGGCCCATCACACCCCTGCCTGCATCCTGCTAGAGTAGGATAAAGTACACAGGAACAGAAGTGCTGTTCCAAAAAGCTGACTGTGCAAACAAAAATTGTGAAGTAATTGTCTTAAAGCCTTGCATCCTTTGGCATTAAGAAATTTCCATAAAAATTGAGACTTTTTAAGGAGTGTATTGAGGTGGGATGTGCTCTCAACTTATAAAAACAGAGAGAAGAAAAAAACCCATATTTTAAAAAAAAAGTAACTTCTAATTTTATAAATGTAGGGCCATTTGTTTTGAACTGATTGTTTAGATCTACTCTTGAGATTGTTACTAAGAAAAGACAGGAGACTTTGTTTGTTCAGTAACTTCTGCTACATGAACAGCGCTGCTGACAATCAGTGCTCCCATCAGAAGAAAAAAAATCTCCTCTTTCAAAGGCTGTAGCTCCAGCAAACTTTAGTTCTGTAACCCTCCCTCTTTGGAATAATAAAAATAATACCAACTTCAACATTTTTGCTTTAGACTGAAATGAATGTAAATTGAAAGCAACCTTTCAAACATTCTTAGCATGGCTTTTATTGTGGGCATTCTCAGAACAAAAATAATAGCTCAGACTTGATACCAAACGTCAGGAATTTTTGCCTTTTCCCATTATGATGTGGACCAGAGCCTGGTCTTAAGATATGCCTGCCCAGCTGCTGCCAGACAGACAGACAGACAGATGGACAGACATACAGAAAGGTCTGTCACTATGGCACACTGATCTCTGCTCACACTAAAACCACAATTTCACCAGGTAAGAAGTGCACTGTGATTGGAAAATATGGGATACGGAGCCTCCTGCATCTCACAGGGATTGGAGTCGGCCCACACCAGACAGACACAGACACATCACACCCTGCCCTCCCTGCCAGGGGATCAGGGAAACTTTGGGCTGAGATGTGTAATTTTTTCTAAAATGGGGTTATGATGTTTATAATGCCATAAAGGACCCAATGATCAATAGATTTTAACACTCTCATTAATTAATGTTACCAGCTGGAGATGGAGATGGTGGATAGCTTTCAGAGGCTGTATACAAAACACAGGAATTACACTTATAAAATACTTCACCACCTGTAATAAAAGCACATTGCTGATTTCAATAAAAGCAAGAAGACACCTCCTATCATTTTCAAGGGAAGACCAGGAGAGAAGACAAAGGAAGACAAGGTATTGCTTTTTATTCTGCAGCAAAACCCATCATTGGCTCCTCAAGCACTGTTTCAGCCAGTGCCATTTGGAGAAACTCCGAGTTCAGTGACATTAATCCAATTTAAACCTGTGTGTGATCTGCCCCTGGCTCTGTGTGATGATACTCGCTGATGATTTAAATGCTGTTACTAAGAATACCCAGAGAGGAGGAGTTAACAAAAGAAAAAAGAAACCTACCCAAGGATGGAAGGCATTGTCCTTTCTCTAAAAATGGCTTGTCTTGTCAAGACAAGTCTCCCATGGAGTCCAAGCAAACATGCTGACTGAGTCCTTAATGTCTGATTCCGCTCCAGCACAAGCACGGGATGATCTGGAAATGTACAGATCTGTGTCATGATGGGACCTGTTCCACCACAGCTTTGTGAAAGCTCTTGGCTCCTCTCAGGGCTCTCAGACAAATGGGAGGATTTGTCATAAGCTTCTTCCTGAGAGATGGATTTGCAGAAAAGCTGGAGGTGGTTTCTTTTCGGTTGGAAGGGCAGGGTAGCGAACAGTTCAGCTGGAGCCTTTTCCCTTTGGATTCCTCCTGTTCACCTGGTGGCAGGGTGTGCTCATGTCACACAGTGACAACAGCCCTATCCAGGGACCCCAGGACATTGAGAAAACTCCCACAATTTCCCTGCCTGAACCCTTTCAGGGATTCTTCACACAAGCTCAAGCATAATATATAGAAAGAGTTATAAATATAGAAAGAGTTTCCCCCAGAACTGATGGAGATGAAGTACATTCCTGAGAGGAGTACGGTCACATCTTTTATGAAAAATCCTTTCCTTGGGATTTTTCCTCCTGAGAAGCTGCGAGGCCTCAGAAACAAAATGTAAACATTGATTATCTGCTGCTGTGGAATGCAACAGGTGCATCTGTGATTGGTCTCACCTGGTTGTTTCTAATTAATGGCCAATCACCATCAACTGGCTCAGACTCTCTGGTCAGTCACAAGATTTTATTATCATTCCATTCTTTTCTATTACTTGCTAGCCTTCTGATGAAACCCTTTCTTCTCTTCTTTTAGTATAGTTTTATAGTAATATATATCATTAAATAATAAATCAGCCTTCTGAAACATGGAGTCAAGATCCTCGTCTCTTCCCTCATCCTGGGACCCCTGAGAACACGGTCACAGAGTACCCTTTCATTTCTGTTTCTGAAAATACTCTACCCACTGCTGGGAACCCCTGAAGTCAGAGGAGGGACAGCCCAAGGCAAACAGAGAGATTGGGTTTGAGGAGAGCACGTGAGGGTGTGCACAGGTGAGATTTTGTGAGCAGGCCTCATCTCTCTTCACCAACCTGTGTGCCAAGATGCATTCCCAGCAGGATAATCCTGCCTGAAAAAAGGTCTTCCACCATCCCAGTGTCTCCCCTGGCATCATAGAGCTGACAGGACACCCTAAATTGGAGAGGATTCTCTAGAGAAATTGCAAATGGCCACAGCAGGGGTGTGGATGAGAGACCAGGCCGAGCTGCTTTTGGGGCAGCTCCAGTTTTGCAGAAACAGAGAGAGTGAGGAACAAATGGTGTGATTTGAAGAGCACAGCAGCCCACACCTCACAGCTATGTGTCCTGCATTATCTCACTTTAATAACTAGATAGGCCTCATTTAATGAAAATCTGACCTTTCAGGGTTGCTCTTTGGGAAGGCCTCAGCAGTCAGTGTAGCAAGGATGCCATCCTTGTTCAGAAAGGGGGAAAAGTTGTTTCCTTGGGACAGATTAAATTTTTTATATTGTAATATTTTGAATATATTTTTGAATTGTAATATTCTCAATTATATTAGTCAGGCAGCACCTTGTCCTTTTCTACCTTTCCTTCCACACTTCCCTCTGCTCCACCACCTCACAACTCAGCCCTTCCAGAACTGAATTTCCAGGCTGAATCTAACAGCATCAGCAGCTGAAGTGAGTTAAATCATTCCACTCAGTATAATCACACTAATTAAAGCTTCATTACAGGTGCAAATTAAATATTATTTTAGGATTAAATATTAATTTATGCAACTTTCAGAGCTAATTCCTATTCCAGGGAGCAAGGTCAAGGGTTTTGGGAGCAGATGCTTGATCAAATCATGATTGTTTCCATTCAGGGGTCATGCAAGACACATATAAGACATAATTAAACTGCAGTTCATTTAAATTATCTAGAAAGATACCTGGATAAATGGCCATTTCCAAATGTGTGCTTTGTTCCAAAATTCAGCATAGTTTCTTGCCTTTATCTTTATGGAGGGGAAAACATGGGTTTCAATAAAAATAGAAATATATTATGTGTCATTTGAACATATTTTATAGCAATATGGAACTTAGGTGCATGGAAAAGGAGCTCAGAGGAGCAAAATTAGCTACATAATCATGTTCATTTCCTAGAACTTCAGAAACCATGTTCCAGAACTGGCTCTAAATTAACACATCACATTTTTCAGGAAAGGCTCATGTTTTGCCACCAGGAGAGCATCAAACCAATTTGGCCAAAACTTCTGGTAGCAGCAAAAATGAACATTTGAAAGTCCAGTCCTACAGAGAGAATTCCCCCCTAATTGATGTGGTAGCCTGGGTTAAAGAGAAATCTCGGTCAGGACCTTTCTGAAATTCATGTATGCCCACAGAAATGTTTCAAGAATTAGCCATATAATTATGAAATAATGGAGATCATTTAACAGGTCCAACTCAATAACTTTTTTTTTCTCTTGTGATAAAATGTGCTATGGGCTGATAAAGATTTGAATATTATCATGCTGAAGCCAAAGCGCTCAGAGAATGTCCTGTTGTCTTTACCTTGAGGAAAAAAAGGCAGCTTCCTTTTCTCTCTGCCTTGTAATTACTGCAGAATCTGGTAAATTCTGCTGGCTGGGCAAGTTGAGTGATTTTTTTTTTTTTTTTTTTGAAGGAGCTTAGGAACAAGTAACAGCTACAAAAATAAACAGTGTATTTATTTTGGGACCTTTTTTACTCTTGGTGCAGCTGTGCATTCTTGGGTGATTTATCATCAGCACCAGGCTTATGAGTTTCACTGAAGACACTCAAAATTTGCAAGAAAGCAAAACAATTCTGTTATGACAGCAACAGAAACAGGTTTTGGTTAAACACTCCTGAATTTCCATGGCTGTGTTTTGTTTCTAATTCTGCCTTTTCTGCATTGATTATTTATGTCTCAAAGGCATTTTGGTCTTCAAAAAAGGATGCTTGAAAAGTTGTAGGTTTTGGCCAAGCTGTGGCCAGGGGTGGTATTGAGGAGCTGATATCTGAGGTGCCTGGTAGTCTTTGGCAGAAGCAGATTTGTCTTATTCAGGGTCAGAAAGGAGATCTGACATCCTCCTCAACCTAAATCTCACTGCAAGAGAACCTGCCACTCCTTTTAACTTTTCTCTCTCTGGAAATATCACTTATTACCTGACTTTTTTTCATTGCAAGTGAGCACGGATGCCTTTTTTGAGTGGCAGACCCACTGAAAAAGGCATAAAGAAAGACAAAAGTTACAGGAACTTTACTTCCCGAGCATTACTCAATAAAATAAATAAAAGTCCTATTCATTAATATTTCTCTTCATCTGAAATATTTCCACTATATAAAATGAGCACTATATAAACAACCTTCATGCAATATAACATAACATGTGCATAATCCTTTGGATTTAAATAGATTTTATTCTATAGGGAAAGGTACAATCGACAGCACTTTTTCAATCTCTGAGGCAACATATCCAACAAAAAACACGTAGGCAAGACCCACAAGTTGTTCCACAAAAAAAAATATTTATGCCTTGCAAGTTTTTTTTATCATCCCTTTCTTTAGGTGGATAATTGAAGAATCATGTTTCTCTTCTTTGACCAGTTTGATGTTCACGATTAAGATCCTCAAGGGGAAAGGAGGTCATCAGGCTTTGATGTCAAAATATCCACAGCAGTTGTGTTCCTGAGCTGGAAATAGCTGTGTCTCCATCCACAGAATTGTTCTCTCTCCCTCAAAAAAGAAGAACAAAACAAAACAAAAAAAAAAGACACTCTCCTTCCTTTCTCTTTTTGGACTTGCTAAATAAGGCTTATTTCCTGATGCCATTATTCATCCCAATATCTCAGCCTCTGAGAGGTGAGCCTGATTTTTCTCGCAGCCATTTCATTGGGGCAGCATCCTCAACCCAGTGAAATTGCTCATGGAATTCCTACTACCATTACCTGAGCCATCTTCAAGCATGAGCCAGGTAAACTTGGAACAGCTCAACTTCTCTTCTTGCTATCAAATTTTCTGCTTAATGCAAGAAGACACCAAGTTTTTCTAGCCAGAGTTTAAGGCTGACAAATTTTCTTGAGCATTATTCTTCATATAATCCATAGTTAATAAATGTGACTTTTCCTCTTCATATAATCCATAGTTAATAAATGTGACTTTTCCTCTATCATGTCTTTGAGGAAGAATAATTTCCAGTGGTGAAATTACCAAGAAAATAACATCATTAAAAAACACCCTACAATTAATTCTAAAGACAAATAACTCCATAGATAATTTTGGATAGCAACTGGAAAAATGTCTTCAGCCTGAATCAGCCAAGAGAAAACCGCCATAAGTGAAAATAACTGCAAGGAACAAAATATTTTCCCCAATCAATACTAACAAGCATTACTCTGTTTTCTTCATTTTTCATGTTTAGAAATTGTTGTAAAAGCTCCTAGTATTTCATAGCTGCATGTTTAAGACATAACCTCAAGTCTACTTTATCAGCTACTCAAAAAACACCCCCAAAATTATTGAAATAAAAATTAGAGCAACAACATGCAAAACCAGGGATTGAATCTGTGAAAATCACCTGTCCTTTTGAGATTGCAGATGTACCTGAAAATGGTTGGAGTAGTTATTTCAGTTTTCCTGTCTTGTGGTTTTAGTTTATTTATGAAGTATGGCTGAGAAAGGAATCCAAGTGGAATTTTGCTAATCTGAAAATTGGAGAGGAAAGTAGAGGGGAATTTGGGGCTGGCTACAACCAGCTTAATGCACCTTTTCCCTTGCTGCTTGATTCCACAGGGGACAGCAGAAACCTCAATTAGCACAAAGCAAAAGGACTTTATGGATCAGAATTAGGCTAATTGCTTAATTATGGATGCTGCCACTGGTCAGGTTTGAGATTTCCTTGCTCGTGTTTGTTCTTGGCTGCTCAACCCAATATTCAAGGTACTAATTCACTGGGAAAGGGTGATTATCACAAATAGAAAACACCCGTGCCCTCTTACTAGAGGATGCAACTCGCTCTTATTTCTGTCTCCTTGCAATATAACTGAGGCTCTAAGGAAGCTGATTTGATAAAAATAATCTGTGAAAGATCCAGAGCTACTGCAGAGCTCCTGGGAGAGAGGATTATTCAGTGCATTCATTCTCAGAAGGACTTTGCCCTTTGTTTAAAATGAATAATTAAATTTAATCCTGATTTTAGCTTCTGTGTTGCATTTAGACTGCTGCTGTGATTTTTGTGTTTGGTTTTGTTCTTGGTTTTTTTTGTTTTTTTTTTTTCTTTTCCATCTACCGGATCCATGGATTGGAAGCTTCTAAACCTATTTACCATTCCCACCAGACTCGGTGCTAAGGGGGTTTAGTTCAGGACATTCCACACCAAAAAAATCTTAATTTCAAAAGGAAATTGAATGGCACCAACACTGAATATCTGAGATACTGGAGATATTTTCAGTACTTGTAGCATTTCAAGAAAAAGTCTTACTCTTTTAGATAATTCTCTTCCTCTGTGATTTCATGCCTTTGAAGGGCCTCACACAGACAAGAATCCAGAAACTAAAAATTCTGAAGCAGAGGAGAAGGCAAAGAGAGAAAGGACATGTACAAGTGGAACAATCCCAAAAAGGAGGCTTTTCCACAGGAAATATCTTCGTTTCTACGTATTAACATTTTGGCAAAAAGTTATGTCTTGTAAATTGCCAAGGTTAGAAACTGAAAAGGAAGAGAAATAAGCTCAAAACAATTGAAACTTTTCCTTTGGGGCTGAAAAAAGGCCAGGACTATTTTTTCACCACTAATTTAAATTGGAGGGAGTTTCCCTTGAGGATTTATTCTTAGTTACACTCTAATTTTTCCATCAGAGGGGGAAGTTTCTAATTAACTTCCCTGCTATTCATTGGCACTGAGGTTCCTCTTTCCCCATTCACTGATTTTCAGATGGGAGCTCTGGCACTGTGTGGTCACAAAAAAACCAAAGTTTTGGGACAGGCAGGTATTTTAATGAGCATAATGTGGCTTCATTCAGTGTTTCACAAGGTTGTTAAATACCATGGTCTTTCCTCATTCCTCTGAAATGAGTGTAAAATAATGGGTGTAAAATAAATATTTACGTCTTTTACAGAAAAATCTGAGAAATTTTCTAAGGAATTGTGATGTGTGCCCTCCCATCAGAAGTAACTGAGATGAATTTCTGAAATGGGAATTTGGAGGCACGCTCTTCTTATTAAATCTATACATTGCTCAAGAGAAAATAGCTGCCAACAAGATAATTGGGGCATTGTGTTCAGCAAATGTCAATTTTCCCTGGGGCAGCACTTGTTTAAAAAATGCAAACAACAGGGTAGAAGAGGGTCTGCATAAATGGAAATGGTATTTTGAATAGCTTAAGAGCAGATTTGAAAGCCACTGCATTTCACAGCACATAAGCAGAGAATACCCATGTCTCATTACCAAAATTCAAAAGTTTGCTGAATATCACCTTCTCTATTCCAAAAAGATGTAGAAGAGGTGATACTTCCATCTACACTGAAAGTAGATGATGAAATTAATTTGAGTGTGGAAGATATCAAATACAAGATATAGAGGTGCCATAATTGTGTTTAATTTGTCTTCACAAGGAAAAGCAAAACAAAACAAAACAAAAAAAAACAAAACAAACAAAAAACCAAAACAAAACACAAAAATCCAACAAAAAAAAAAAACCAAACAAAAAACCCCCAACAAAACTAAAAGAAACCCAAAAAGCAAAACCAACACCAATAAGAATGCAATTCACAAAGTATGCATTTTAAAAATAGAACAGTGAACAAAATATTCTGTCTTTTGGGGAGGTTACACAGTGAATTCTTGACTAATGGAGATGAATAAGATTTTTATTTTTGTGATCTGACTACCCACCCTTGCTCTCTGCAGACTTTTTCTCCCTTCTCAGAAAATTTTTTGACCGTGTGAAATGAGGTTCTGGAGCAGAGTGCCCATAAGGAATGCCATGGTGTTTAATATTTTCTCCCTTAATTTGCAGAGGAAAAAAAATAAAAAAGATCATTTTGCTTATTTCACTCATCCAGCCTTGACAAAATTCTGGTGGAAGGGAAGAGGGAGCACCCAAGCAGATCCATCAGGCTGGAGGACACAAAGATGTGAGAATGGAAGGATGTGAGCACAATCACTCAAAGCCACCTAGAGCAAAAAGGAGAAGAAAAACAAAACATTTTGGGGCAGAAATCCTGGGCCATGGCTTGGGCAGGGAGCCAGGTGTGCACAGGCAGCTCAGGTGTCACAGAGGAGTGTCCTGGAGCTGCTGAAGTGAGCAAAAAACCAAAACTCAGATTTCGGCACTGACAGAATAAATGGAATCTCTGCCCCACAGCACACAGCTATCCTGAGTGCTGCAGGCTGCAGATTGGAAGAGAAAAAAAAAGTATTAAAAATGCATTCAAAACACCAAGAGAGGATAAAAATCATTAACAATTTATTTTCTTTGTTTGAAAGGTAACAGAGAATTTAGGGGCCATTGTACCCACAGAAATTACCTGGGAAGTCCCGTAAAGTTATAGCACTAATGTTCAGTCATCATCACTTTTCCACATGAAGGAGAAAAGCCAAAATTCATCATTCCTGGCTGTATAAAAATGCATCAAATTCTTGTCTGAAAGGAATCTTATGCCTCTCATGTAAACAGAGCTGCATGGAGAGTGCTCCACTGTGACTAAACCGCTGATATTGACAGAATTTAGGATTCAATACCAAAGTGAATGGATTACCCTGTCATCTGTGGGTGCCAATTTCCAATAATTGCACAGCCCCGATGCTTTTCTGCACTCCCTCATCTGCTGTGGAGGTAAAACCAAACTTTGCCAGGACACTCTGATGTAAGAGCTTGAGGGAGAAATTGTCTGTATCTGCAGAGACAGAAAATTTCTCACTTGATGCTCAGTACAGAGAGAATTATTGCCCTGAAAAATAAAATAAAATGGACACGGCTGGTAAGGGTGGATAGTTTTTATCTCTGAGTGAATTATACAAGTTTGGATCCAAGTTTCAATCCAGTTGTCTGAGTCCTTGTATTTTTCCTTTCCTAAGTTTGTTGGAGTTTTGAAGATGCTGTGGAGTGGATAAGGGCATTGTGAAGCAGAAGTGAAAAGGGTCAGCCTCGTCTTTTGTTCTGAATTTGTATTTATCTCCAAATAATTGCTTAATTCATTTGTATTTTCTCCTCCCCCTGTCAGAAGAGGTGCAGCACGATGAATGGTGCTGTGTAGCAGGAGGGGCTGTGGATGTCACAGCATCAGCCTGTGAAAGCTGCATTTTGTGTGCCATCATCTTTTCTTCTCTGTGATAAAAAAAATATATTTACTTTTCTTGACCATGAGCTGCACAAGCCATGGGGTTCAGCTGATCTGAAGCTATTTTACTCATTGGAAAATCCATGTCCTGTTAGTTTATAATCTGTCCTGCTGAGGACTCCAGGGCTGGGGTTTGTAGCTCCCAGACAGCATTTGCCAATCTGATTCTGGTCCAAAAAAGAGCATCCTCAAGGAGGTGGCCATCAGGTTTATTTCACAACCCCTAAATTTCAGTGGAAATACAAATATTTGATTTTAACCCTGCCCTCTTGTTGTGGTTTCTGTTCACCTGCATTCATTTTTCAGCCTGTTCTTTAGAACAAAATACTGCCCTAACTCTCCTCACACCTATTCTTGTTGCAGGCCATTGTTATATTCACTAGGTGTAACTAATTTATTTCCTAGAGGGAAAAACACATAAATTAATTAATAATTTCCCTTTGTTCTATATTTCAGTATAAGCCTAACAGCATTTGCACCTATTCTGCAGATCCTAATTGAAAAGAATATTATTTATTCAGACACTTACCAGCACAGATATCTCCACAGAACTCTCAGAAGAGAGTTGAAGAGATGCCCAAAGGGGAAAATCTCAGCAGAATTAGCTTTTTATCAGGTTCATGGGTCTTCATTCCAATACTCCTCTTCTGAAAAACCCAGTCTAAAGAGCAGACTGACCCTTGGAGGCAATTTATAAGCAACATAAGGGCGAAGCATTTATTTTTTGTAATAATTTCTGCTGGAAGACAGAAGTTGAACTAAATCCCCATTTCCTCTTAAGAAGAGAGAGAAATAATATTTATTTGGAAAAAAAAATAAAAATCAGGATACATTGGCACAATTGTTCTACTAGAAGACAGAATTATTCCTCACTACCAGGTGTCAATCCAATGGACTGTGGTTCCTGTTCAGTTTTCTCTGAGTACTCATGAAATCTTCTGATAGCCAATTTTATGGAATGGGATTGAGTATTGACAATTTGCTAAAATATTTTTTTAATTAAAAATTAACCTGAAAACTGGAAACAACTGGGCTTTAATCTCCATCTAAAGCAGCATGAAAGAGAAGCAGAGCAAGCCCATGGTTGAATTGAGGGGAATGGAGATGAGGATGAGGGCAGCCTCAGAGAAGTCCACCTCAATTATTGAAATTTCCTTTTTCCTGCTGCCCACTGGTGCCCATTTCACATTTTCCAGACCTTGCCTTTCTGCCCATGCTCAAACCCTGCAGAAATCCCAGGAATGTGACCCAGGCAGGATGAGACCCACACTTGCCTGGAACACCTGCTGATGGTGGAATTTTGGGCTTCACCATCAATTTGACCACAAAGGGCAACTCATGATGGACTGAAAAATTTGCAGAGTACATTAGATGCTGCTCTGCAAAACTAAATTAAATATAATTAAATTTAAATTTAATTTAATTCCAGAACTTAAATCGCAGGCTAATTTTCAGAAATGTCTGTCCCTCACTTCTTCTGTCCCGTCTTTCCTCCCCATTGTTAGCGCACCCAAATATCTTGCAGAGGTAAAGATTTTGTTGATTTTTTCCTTGTCATTATGGGACAGATCCAAGATGGCAGAATTGCTGGTGGATTTGCTGACCAAAGGCAAAGAATCTTTCATTTTCTGAGATAAGGGGGAACTGGTTCTTGTCTAGTGAAAGCGATGAAAGGGACTCTTGGTTTACAAATATTTTTATTTGTATCAATTGTTAAAGTCAGGAGCTGGTAAGTATTCCAATTCAATGGATGATGATAAAATAAAAAATTAGGCAAAACCTCTGCCTGAAGTCTATTTTGAGTAGTGTAAAGAGAGCAAAGACATCCAAGTAATTATTTATAAATGGGATCTTGTAGTTTGATATAAAATGCAGAGAGAGATCTGTGCCATGTGTCAATAAATTTACTGTTCTGATCTGCTTATTTTCAGTTCTTGTGCCCTTTGAGGAAGATTTTGATCCTGAACTGCAGTGAATATCAGGTGGGGTTACTCAGATGATGATGAAAGTGCAGCCTCTGCATTGGAGAACAAATTATAAACTGTGACTTGGTTCAATGTGCTAAAAAAAGGCAGAGCAGCAGCTTTTTATAAATATGTTCAAGCTGGCCACACATCAAGAGAGGGGGGAAAATTATCTTAGACTAACACTGGCAGCACATCAGAGAGCTGTAAATTGGTCCTGTATGAGTTTGGACTGGAATTTTAAGAGAAATTTTCAAACCACCCAAATGGTGGAGATCTGGAAAGGTCTTCAGAAGAGGGCAAGGAATGCAGGAATGTGTGAGATGCAGATTGATAAGCAGAACTCTTGGAAGGGGGGCTTGAATTTGTGGGGTGAAGTCTTGCGTTTCTAAAGCAGTATAAAGGGAAACTGTGTCACTCTTTATTTATAAAACACTTGTAGCTGCACATTCCAGCAGAAATTTTCTCCTTTATTTTCCCTCGTGTGGTAATTTACAGTGTTGACTTTTTTCTTTAAGAATGATTATGACATGGTAAAAATGGTGGTCTATTTTTTCACAGACCCTGTGGATAATGGTGAACTGTGATGTTGTTGGGCTTTTTAAGCCACTAAATGCAAAATATTACTAAACATTAAAAGTTTCACTAAAATAGAATGTAATAGTTCAGTGTGCAGCAGAATCCAGCCTGAAACAATTATATTTTTTTTATTCATCATTAATGAAGTAGTTCAGTACTTTTATAGACTAGGAAGATTATTATTATTATTATTATTATTATTATTATTATTATTATTATTATTATTATTATTATTATTATTATTATATTTTTGCTGTTATCATTATTGTCATCATCACCATCACACTCTAGTCATTTTTCCATTTACAAGTACTCTTTTAAGGCAACTTGAAGGCAACATCCTGAATCTAGTAATGAAAATCAAATACAGATTTTAAATTCATTCCACATTTGAGCAAGTAAAAGCAATGAACAAGTAAAACTTCACCCCAATTTTGTCCCACTCTTTCTTTAAGACACAGTGATACCATACACCAGCTCCAGATGGTAGTCCCTCTTTAACCATTTACTTGAGTGGGTGCATAGCCATTAATTTATTATTTTTTTAATTTGGGGTTTTAGGTTTTGAGGGTTTTTTGTTGTTGTTGTTTTTCGGTGGTTTTGGTTGGGGTTTTTTTTTGTTTTGTTTTGGTATTTTTTAGTTTTTCCTGTCTATCATCCTGAGCACCAGAATATTCACTGAATCCAAGTCCTTACAGTCCCAAAGGGTTCAATGTCAATCTGAGTTTGCCACAGCATTTTCATGTGATGAATTAGCAAGGAAGCACACCTTGCTCAAGCCAAGGCTGTGCACCACACATGGCGAAGAGTTTTTAAAGGCTTCAACCCCTCATTTGAATGGGAAAACTTAAACATTAGGTGCAGCTCTTGCCTTCTGCACGTGCTCTGCTGTCGCAGACACCTTTCATGGAAAATCCTTTCCTTAGGATTTTCCATCCTGAGAAGCTGAGAGGCCTCAGGAACAAAATGTAAACAATGGTTATCTGCTGCTGTGGAATGCAACAGGTGCATCTGGGATTGGGCTCATGTGGTTGTTTCTAATTAATGGCCAATCACAGTCAGCTGGCTCGGACACAGAGCCGAGACACAAACTTTTGTTATCATTCCTCCCTATTCTATTCTTAGCTGGCCTTCTGATGAAATCCTTTCTTCTATTTTTGTAGTATAGTTTTAATGTAATATATATCATAAAATAATAAATCAAGCGTTCTGAAACATGGAGTCAGATCCTCATCTCTTCCCTCATCCTAAGATCCCTGAGAACACCATCACACTCTGCCTTAAATAAAATTAACAGGTGAATGTTAAAAATATGTCAATTTGTTCTACTCCAAGGAAACCACCGTGTTGCAATAGTGAATAATTACTGCAACATCTACTGAGTGCTTTCTTTCTATTTTCCACTATATACAACTCTGGTATTCCTTTAAAACCTCTCTTTACAGCTTTTCCACCCTTCTACCTGCTGTGTTTTACTGCTCCAGGGCCCTGAAGCATCCAGGAAATAAGCAACCTTGCAGAAGACTCTCACATTTTCTGAATCACATCTGGGATGGGCTCCAAACCCGAGCTCAGGGACAGTGATTTATTTGTGGGATTCCTTCTCCCACCTCCATCCACAAGGAGCTGGAGCTGCTCTGACTCCAGAACTGTCTCATTCATTTATTCAGGGATATGTGGGAAGGAAAACCCATCCCCATCTCCCATCCCACCCCAGCAGCTGTGGAATTGCAAAGAGCCCTGCTGGTATTGTGGCTCAATTCTCCATTTCTCCTGGGTGTAGCTGTGCTTACAGCAGGGTTTTTGTGCTCCTGGCATAAATCATGACTACACCCCCTTGCATTTACAGCTGTGGCTGGAGTCTCCAGGGCAGTGAAGGCTTCAGGACACAGAAATGAGACAGAAAATAAAGGGAAAAGTCTTTAGGGCAGGCGCTAGGTGTGGGAATGACAGCTGCTGGAGCCCAGCCAGAGCTGCAGGCTGCAAGAGGCACAGGGCTGCTAATTGACCACAAATGATTTAACATCTCCTGTGGTAGGCCCTGCTGCAAGGTGCCTGACAGCTCCAGAGGGAAGAGAGCTGTGGAGTCACCTCCTATGGCATCCAATTCCTCCTGGAAGTGGCCCAGGAAAGCAGTTTTGGTCCAGGAGAGCTGCTGGGCTGATTGCTGGTGGTACCTGGGAGCAGCCAGCACAGCATCAGGCACTGATCTTCACATCCCTCTGTCACAGACATCTTTTATGGAAAATCCTTTTCGTTAGGATTTTTCCTCCTGAGAAGCTGAGAGGCCTCAGGAACAAAATGTAAACAATGGTTATCTGCTGCTGTGGAATGCAACAGGTGCATCTGTGATTGGGCTCATGTGGTTGTTTCTAATTAATGGCCAATCACAGTCAGCTGGCTCAGACACAGACCCCCTATCCACAAGCCTTTGTTATCATTCTTTCCTATTCTATTCTTAGCCAGCCTTCTGATGAAACCTTCTCTTCTATTCTTTTAGTATAGTTTTAATGTAATACATATCATAAAATAATAAATCAGCCTTCTGTAACCTGAAGCCTGTGAACACCATCACATCCCTCTGTTTTCCCACCAGGCTTCTCCATGGGTTTTCCCACCAGGCTTCTCCATGCACAAGGGATGTGCCCTGCCCTTCCCAGCTTCCTGCAAAGCTTTCCTGCCCCTGGATTTCCCCCTTGTGCACTGGAATTGTTTCTTTTGCAGTTTCTCTCCAGGTCCACCGACCTTCAGGCTCAATCCTGGGAATGGCAGGAACTCTCAAACTTCCAGGCTGGAGCCACAGAGGAGGAGGACACAGTCTGTGTCACTGCCCTGTGGCTGTAATGGAGCCAGAAACTCATCCAGCAGCTCAGGGTGGTGCTCTGCTAAACAGAGAAAACTGGAGGAGCCAATTTTTGGGGTGTTTTCTGCTTGGTCATGTGAGCGGCATCACCAGTTACTGCTCCCACTCACCAGGTTTTACTTGCTGTTGTTTGACTGGGTTATTTATGGGGATGAGAAAAAACAATGTCTGGGGATGATTCAGAACATCCTTGGGCCAAGAACTTGCAGTTGTCAGTGTGAAGACTGAGTCAGATTTGGGTAGTTCCAAGGGTTTCTTCATAAATGTTGAATTTTGCCCAATGTTCTGAAGACCTGCAGAAGGACTGAGTCCTTGCTTTTGTCTTTCACACATCCATGGGGCTTCTTTTTTTTTCATTTTTACAATTAATAACTCCCACATTCTTTCAGTCTTCAGATTAGGAAGGTTTTTTTTTTTCCTGACCACATCACATGTACAACCTAAAGTTATATAATGCAAAGTTTATAAGTTTATTTCAAGAACCATATTCTCACCATCTTTCCTCTGGGGCTCAGTACAGATTCTTTTTTTTTCTTTCCTGTAGAAAAGCAATTTTTCATTCTAAACTTTTAGCTGAGAATAAACCAGCCAACATTTCCTCTGTGTAAGAGAAAGATCTCAACCCAGCTGCTTCTCCAGAGGGAATTCTTCACTGAGCAAGGTTACTTGAGGAAAAACCCCTCTCTAAATAGATGTGCCACTCCAGCTGAGGTCTGATATCAGATTTCCCAGGGGGAAAATGGTCACACACACACACACACAGGGCACATCCTATTTGGGGAACTCAAAGGAAAACATTTGTTGGTGTTGGTGGTGACTCAGAGAGGCGTCTCTGCCCTCTGAGTCAGGGCTGAGTCAGCACAGGGGCACTGCTGAGGGTGCTCAGGGCTGGGTGAGTCACCAAAACCTCCCACTGGAGGCCCCAGAATGTTCTCCTGCATCCCTCAGGCATCCTGAGGCCAAACCCTCCCCTGGGCAGCCCTGCCAAGAGAAACCTGCCCTCCACTTTCCTTGCCTGCATCGCTTTCTCCTTCCCCAGAGCATCTCAGATGCACTGGAACTGATGCAGGGACTCTGGCACGAAGGTTAAACCTCATGGTTTAGCTGCTGTATCTTTTGCATCTCGACAAGATTTCAAGACTGATGCTCAACATGAATTTCTAATAGTTTATGCAATCAGTTCCTGGTAAATCTCAATTATTGAGGTTTGTTGAGAATTTTCTTGCTGGTGGCCCGAAATGTCCCACAGCCTCTGGTGCTGTCAGCTATCAGAGAGAGCAGAGGTATTGCAGAAAGAAGAGTGTGAGAGTGGCAACCAGCACATCTTCTGAAGCCCTGTCTGGGTGGCAGCACTGATAAAGGTGGGCAGGCAAGCAAAGAGAGGTTTTTCTTACTCCTGTGTATTGTAGGCATGGTACCTGTAGAGAGATTACATTCTATTCCCAAGTTCAACAGTAAATGTCTTCATTACATCATCATCATCATCATCATCACTGTTAATGTTATGTTATGTTATATTATATTATATTTATTATATTATTTTCATCATCATCATCCTCATCATCATCATCATCACAGAAGCATCTAGTTTGGAAAAGACCTCCAAGGTCACGAAGTCCAACCTTTGACTAGACATCGGGCCAATTCAGGCCTGAATTACTTAGAAAAAAATTTGGAGGCGTCTTTTAACTTAAGAAGTCAGCATTGAGAGAAACTGAATGCTCTTTCAGAAAGGAAAATTAAAAGCTCAGCAGTGCTCAAGCAGTTCTCTTGTGTTGTGTGACTTTTGTCTGGGAGCTGCAAGGTGGGGTCCGGCAGTTGAGGTTTCTTGTGTCATAGTCTGAAATTGAATAGGTATTTTATTAATTAACATGGAGTTGCCATTGTTGAGTGGCTGCTGTCAAATATTTTATTTTTTTAAAATTAATTAAGAGCATTGTAGGAGCAACCAGACCTTTTCATGACAGAGACAGCTCAAAGCTGTCAGGCAGTGCCAGATGGGCTCCTGCAACTCCAATGGAAAGCCAAGGAGAAAAAAGATTTTGTTGAACACAGCTAAAGCACCAAAAAATGTGCATCTCTATCAAATTCAGGTTGACTTCAGGGCCAGCATGAAATTAAAAACTTCAGAGAGTGTCTTCATTCATGAGTTGAGGGGGTTACCTGAATTGAAGTGAAGCAACTGTTCACTGTGGCTTGATTTTTGAGTATATTTATATTCCCCTAAAAAATCAAGTTCCTAAACTGAATTTCAGTTATTAAGATATTATTCAGTAATTCAGTAATTATTCAGTTATAAAACTGAATAATTTTAAGCTGGTCAAATTTCCGGAGTTTAAAACTCACTGTGTCACATTAAAAATGAACAAAACACCCCAAACCAAAAATCAAAATCAAACTGCAGTTGTGGATTATTTAATCCTTTCAGAGCTTTTGGAATAATAGCACACAACCTGTGAGAGTGTAGCAACAATGCAATTCCCACACTTCCTAGAATTATTAATGTCTTGGAATTGTTTAAAAGCTTTCAAAATAATAACACTCTTAACAAATAGTCATTATTAGTAAAGAATTATTATTAATAATTATCCTGCTTTGATTGTCATGATTTAAGATTTTAAGACATGTCCTCCTGCTGTGAGGATAGATAAGGAAAAAGATGGAAGTAAGATAAGACTTTGAGATTTTTGACCTGAATAGATGTTGGTTTATTTATTTGTTTTTCCTTATGAACACTTAGCATATGTATTTATTTTCTAAACATTTGCAGTTTCAGATTACCTTTGTAAATGCCCATGATTGCAATGAAATATCATCTTTTCTTGATTTTTAAAGTAGCAAAATAATTCTTGTAACCTAATGGTTGTCAGGTTTTTTGCAGGGTATACACAACAAGTAGGAAAATGAAATGGCACAGTCCCCAGCTGGATGGTTACTCACCAAAATCCTTATTTTTTTTCAGTCCTCTTGGAGCTGGGAGAAAAATATCCCATTGCAGAATATTGCAGAGTGCTGTATTAAAAATACAGAATGAAAACTGGTTATTTCAGCGGCTCACAACTTCTTTTTAACTATACTCGTATTCAAAATGTGGTTAAGAGTGTGTTACTTAAGAATGAGACAGGATTCTATCCCTTAAATAATCTCTGGGCTTTTAGCCTTCTAAATTCCATGTGTATGCCTCTATATCTTAAAGCAATTAGAGAATCACTGCAATATTTAATAGTTATGATTGTAAAATCAGTAGAAAACTATTGAAACCAGAAATTATTATTGTTATACAGGAAAACAGAGGTAATAAAAATGAGATTAACTAACCTTTAGAAGTTATCTTTCTCTGGTATCATCAGATAAGGGCATTATAGGGGGAAAATAAGAAAAAAAATTCTCAGAAATATTTTTGCAGACATAAAATTGGGCATACATCATTCCCCTTACACTTGAATGTTCTTTGTGCTTGAACAGCACAGAATAACATAGGCTACACCAGGATTTTTGTGGGTGGTTTTAGTTTGTTTCTTTTTTTTGGTGGTTTTTTGGGGTTTTTTTTTAGTTTTTTAATCACATCTTTTGTCCTAAACATTTGTACCTGGAAATTTCTTTTAGAAAATAGTTTTGGGATTTTTAAAGGTATTTTTAAATTGATTGCTTCTCATTCAGAATAATCTGTGAATAATACACACTTTCAACTCCCAGAATAAGAATCTTGATACTCATTAATAAAAACACTGAGGTAAGAAATTAGGTGACTCCAGGGCTGGTTTCCTTAATGGTTCCATTACATCACAGAACATATTTTGAATTAAAACTTGGACTTCTCAGGCTTTTTAAGGACATGTGGTTTTTTGGGGTTTTTAAATACCAAATCCTGCTCACCATGCAAGATTTTTTTTTTCACATATATCCAGAAATTCTGTAAAGTTCATTCTAGAAATACACACATATATATATATATACACAAATATATATACACATATATACATATATATACATACGTGTGTATATATACATATATACATACATGCATATGTGTGTGTGTATATATATATATATATATATATATATACACGTATGTATATCTCCAGCTGTAGAACTACATGGTCTTTGGGTGAATTTTTGCATACTGATTTTCCATGTACTTTTTCTGCTTAAATCCCGAAATTATTTCAGTATGCTTTTCAATTACAGGGTGGCAGGAACAAATATATCACTTGTGCCACATTTTAGGTCTTTACTCCTTTAGCTGCCAACGTTTTGCTCATCCTTGTCCAATATATATGAGGAAAAAGGAAAAAGAAAAATTAGGAGGTGGTTATTGGAAAATTTATTTTAAGAATGTGTAAGAATATTTGTATCTCATCAGGCACTGCAAATGTTTCCTCTGTTTCTGATCCTGAGCAACTGAAATATGGAAATCACTATGGCCATATCATCATTATCCACATGGACACACATAAATAATGTCCTGTACTTTTAATGTACATATTTAAGCATTCTCATTTCTCTTCTGTGATTTTGTGTTTGGTCAGCCACAAATGTTTTCTGAGGATTTCTGCAGATTTTCAGACCATGGTTACTTTTTTTGCATCACCCATGTATTTTCTTCTCTTTTTTCCTGGCATTGCATTTAGGATTTCATTCAAGTGTAATGATGATTAGAAAAAGAAGTCAACTGAAGAGCCCACCTCTAAGCATTCTGGCATGCAGAAAAATACCATAAACAGGAGAAATGTAATTCAGAAGTAAATTATGTCCCATTTGGCCATCAGTTCTTTTAGAAAAAACCCTGCTAATGTTACAATATTTTCACAAAATGGTGAAAAAAAAAAATGTGTCCATGCAAGCTGCAGATGTCTCAGTGTAAAAAGAGTATTTTGTTTGTATGCACAGATAGAAGCACTAAAAATGTTAATTTTTATATGTTAATTGAACATATATTCCTAATATGTGTATTTTTTGCACATATTCTTATACATGTATTTTTAACATATATTCTTAACTTGAGATCTGGGTTCCAGCATATATTCTTAAGGTATGCTCTCAATTTCCTAGGTGTGACTATCTGACTTTCTAGGAAAAAAGGATGACCCATTATATGACTTTTAAAAATAGAATAATTTAAAGAGAATTGTGAAATACTGTCTATAATTATGATTTATGATTGATTATAAGTTATAATCTGGATATGTATCACATTCAATTAGGAAAACAACAGGACATATATGAATGTTAAAATCAATAATTACATTGCAGGAAACAGTATTCAAAAATTATGAGAAATAAAGTTAGTTCATATTAACATGGATTTATGAATTTCTCTGTCCAAAATATCTTATCAAACCAGGCAAATGCATTTAATAAGAATAATAAAGTAGTGTTACTGGAAATTGACAGGACTTAACTTCGGGCTCCTCTTTATTGTCTCTGGTTTTACGTCAAAAATAACAATCTATTTGCTTGTAGCTTTCACGTTTATTTAGCTGGGAATCAAAGCTCTGATTGAAATACTGCTTTAAATAGAAACACCATTTAGATCAAAAATCTTCCTTCTTTTCTCTGCCTTGAATCAAAACCATTGGTCCATATTAGATTGTGTGGTCATCTAAAGAAAAATTTACATTGTCCATGTCTTTCAAACAACAAAAAACTTTCTGAAGAAAGATTAAGTTCTGAAGAATGCCTTTGCTGCAGAATTGCAGCAACTTGTCAAAATTATAACCATTTTCACATGTTCCTGCATCAAAACTTATTTCTCTCTTGGACGATTGCATCTTCCAGTTACCCTTTGTGCTGCATCTTTTCAGGTTGCTCTGTAAATTTAGGATTTACTTCTGTAAATTTAGGATTGTTCAAGTAAATTTAGGATTTTTTTCTCAGTGCCTGAACTGCTCTGGAAGAAACACAATCCAGATTTTTAAAAGCCTGGATGGGAGAGCCCTTGTGCTGTCTTGATCGGGACAACAGCAGAATTCCCTTTCCCTGCCTTGTGTGCAGAAGAGGTTTACAGATTAACTACAAAGTTTGGTGGGGGAATCTAATAGGAAATAAAAGTGCTTTTTTATGTTTCTTTTTTAATTTAAAAATGCTGAAAACTCTCTGGGAGGTTTCGTTACATCCGCTGCAGGTTCTGAATTTTTTCACTGCAGCGTTTCGCCAGGTGTTCCTGCAGAACCTTGGAGAAATTTCTGCATTTACTTTCCAGCAAGGAAAAAGCTCATTTGTGATTGCCCAGCATTTATTTACATTTACAGCTGAGGAATGAATATTCTTGGCTCTGTCAGGAAGTACTGATATAGCTTTGTCCGTGGCATTGTGAACTTCCCAGTGTTTGGGTAAAAGCAAGGATGAATTCTGAATAAAAAAATGGTTTTTTCCTTTGCCTGTTGTGAGCAGTAGGCTACTTCTGACATCACTACAGCTTCGGAATTATTTGCTTACTTCCATTGACTCTGCTTTTTTGAGTAATTTTTGTTTTGAAGATTAGAAAAAATTGAGAAATACAGGCAGAGGTAACTGCGTGTGGAATCCCAGAGGAGTCACCCTACAACAAAATCCCATAGGACAAAACCACACAGAGAAACTGCTCCTCCTCAGTTTTTAAGTTTTTTATCCCATTTCCCTCAGTGTTCCCTCTGAGCTGGAATGCTCCAACCATGAAGTGACTGGATGTGGCACCAATTTCCAAACACAAATATCTTCTTTTCTAAGGTTTTCATTAAAACCTTGCTGAGAAGAGAACACAGCACATATCTTGGGCTGCTGCTGGGAGGAACTGCAGGAGCCATGTGAGAAGGGTTAAGGCAGATAAACTGAAATATGGAAATCCTGCTGCTTGCTGGTGGGTGCAACCAGGATAAAAAAATGCAAGAAAAGCCACATATAGCCTCAGATATTGCCCCTGAACACCTGGGAACTGGCACCACTGGAATGCCCTCCCTAATTCTATCCCAGGCTTTGCATTTACTTCAATAAGAAATGTATTGTGGCTCTGTCACAGAAGGAGATGTGAATTTTATACAGTGATTTCAGCTCCAGCAGTAATCCTGGATGCAGACATACCTACTGCAAAAAGCAAAAGTACAAGCAGGACGCAGCAACCACTTGTTGGCTCATTATAGCAGTTTGTTTAATGCTTACAGCTTTGTTTTCCTCAAATCTTCATAGACATAAGTAGATTTTGTCAAATTTTCAACAGAAACAAGTGTCAAGAAGCATATCCCAGCACTCATTTTTGAGGTGATCTATACAATTTTTTTTTACAGAAATGAAGATTAGCTCAGGCCCAATTTCTCAGCAGAGGAAATAATTCTAAAATAAATATTTGTATTCTAAATAATTCTAAAATATAGGAAAATATTTTTCAGAGGGATTAACCAGAATGCAGTGAACAAAAGGGAATTTGAACCTACTTTTGCTACATGTCAGTTCTGTGCCATAAAGATCTGACCTTCTTTACAAAGTGCTTTGAGATTTACTGATGAAAAGTACAGGAGAACAGCAGGAGAACTTTAATTATTTGATGTAATTAAGAACTTAAGAACAATGATGTAATTAAGAACTTAATGGAACTTAATGCTGTGATGATGTAACATTTGTATTTTCTTTGGCTTTTCAGTGCTTTATTTCCAGCTTTGCAAACTGATGGATAAGAGCTGAAGGAAAAATCCATTGTGAAGAAACGAATAAAATTGACATGCCTGTCTTTCAAAAATTAATAGCAGTGTTAAATCATATAGCCTGAGGTCACAGCTCTCAAACCCCCGAATCCAAAATTCTGTCTCAGAATTGCTTGACAAGCCTTGGAAATCCCATACAGGAGACTTGTAGGAATTCATAATAGCAAAAAAAAATGGAGCAGCAGACATTAATGACATCAGCCTCAGAATGGAAATGGAGATTTTCCTGTTTAGAACCCACAGAAACCTGTGACAAAAGCACAGGAGCTCAAACTGCTCCTATAGAAGCCTGGCTCTCAGCAGTGCTCTGGAAATCCATTCTCTGCACAGGTAGAATTAAGAGTCACTGTATTTGTGCCACGGCACTGGATGAGTTACCCATTGCTGACTCAATGTTCTTGCCTTTGGGATGACAAATTAGGGTGAGTTAGAATGCTAGAAGTTCATTCAATGTGAAAACTGAGCCATGGCAGTACAGAAATGCTGTAAAATATGCTGTAAAACAAATTTAAAATGACTCAATGGAAGATGCTTGGCCCAACTCATTGTTTTTTGGCAATATTGGGAATCTATCCAGGACAGCACAAGATCCACTGAGCAGGGAGTTACCTCAGCTAAGTTCTTAGCTCATCAGGCCCAAGGTTGGAATTTTTTGGCAGAATCTGGTTTTATTACAACAGAAAACAAGGTTTCCCCTATTATTTCCTCATAACTAGATTAGGCAAATGGAGGGTTCAGAGATATTGGAGACAAAAAGCTTGAAACTTGCAGTTATTACACACGAAGGGAAGAAAGAATTGTAGATAGAAGACCTAGGCTACTTCTGGCATCACTACAGCTTTGGAATTATTTGCTCACTTCCATTGACTCTGCTTTTGTGATTTTACTTTTGTTTTGAAGATTAGAAAAAATTGAGAAAGACGGGCAGAGGTCACTGTGCGTGAAATGCCAGAGGAATCACCCTACAATGAAATCTCACAGGACAAAACCACACAAAGAAACTGCTCCTCCTCAGTTTTTAAGTTTCTTATTCCATTTTCCTCAGTGTTCCCTCTGAGCTGGAATGCTCCAGCCATGAAGTGACTGGATGTGGCACCAATTTCCAAACACAAATATCTTATTTTCTAAGGTTTTCATTAAAACCTTACTGAGGAGAGGACACAGCATCTGTCTTGGGCTGATTTTCACCCCCTGACTTAGGACAGGTTGGAATTCATGTGCTGGGTTTAGAGAAGCATTTGGAAGCTTTGGAAGAAGGAGGTTCAAGAGGAAAACACAACACTGAAGTTTAGAGCACGTTCACAGGCCTCCCATTAATTCAGCATTTCTAGCTCAAATTAAAGATTAATCCCATCTGAAGCCATGGAAGCATTTAATTATGGTTAGCCTGTATTGTGCATTCCCTTTATTCTTCAGACCTTAGATTTTACCCAAGCTAAATTAACTGAAAATCCTTAATTAGCCAAAGCTGAGCTTCAGTAGTGAGCTTAAACCTGAAAACAGGTGCTCCCCAGAAGTTAATAAACGTTTATGTGACTCGCATGCAGATTTTTGCTTACAAATGTGGTTCCTGTCTCATCATGCTGCCTAGAATAAGAATGTGAGGAAGGAGGTTTCCACATTGCATTTTTTTGCCCCAATTCCCTTGCCGCTCATGTTAAACCTGGCGAGCTGAGAGCTGATGAGCTTCGTCTCTGTGTGGGTATCTTGGCCTAGTGGCTTTCTTTTCATGAGGAAAATAAAATTTTGGGGTATTTTGTTTGGGTTGGGTTTGGTTTGGTTTGGGTCGGGTTTTGTTGTTTGTTTGGGGTTTTGTTTGTTTTTGTTGCTGTTTTGATTTGGGTATTTTTGTAGTCTGAAAAAACGTAGAGGGGACTGGAATGGGGCTTTTGTAATAGGAAGCTCAGAGTCAATTACCATGACCTGGATGTGCTACAAAATGTTCAGAGATCTGTGTAAGTGATAGACGTACCTTTTAAATGCAGGCAGTTTCCCCAGCACAGGAAATTTCCCATTCTTATGCCCTGTTCTTGTAGCCCCTCATACTCCTCAGATTCTGTTCTTGGCCATCCTGTCTGTCAGTGCTGCTGCAGCAAGGCAACACAAATAATTGTTTCAACCCAACACAAATAATTTAACAACTCTCTTAGAGGATGTATTAAACTCGTCCTCACTTTTCCTGGCATTGAAACTGGTTTTACAAAACTTCCAGACACATCTCCAGCTCCCTGTCCCACAGGCACACAGAAATCACCTGGTATTACTGGGATTATCCATCCTGCAAAGGTTTCCCAGCTCTAGAACCCTGATCAGATGGGACATGATGCTTATCAAGGGCTTATCTGCTCTTCACAGCATAAAAAAAAGCCTTTTTAGCCCAAAATAATACATGGGAGTGTCATGAGAATGGGAAGGCAGGGGCAGCTGGGAAGAGGTGGTGGTGGAAAATCTGGGATCCACCAGGGCAAGTGGAAGCCCAAAGTTTGTTACAGAACAAGAGTTAATGTATGTAAATCCCAAGAAAGGAAAATTTGGGCAGCATTTTACGTGTGCTTGTTGAGGAGCAAGATTAAAAATCTGTTCATTACAAAATGCAAAGTAAGAGAAAGCTGTAATTACCTTGCCTAGTGCTGAAAGGAAAGTGCATGAGAGTCCAGGAGAATTTACACCCTTACCTCAGGTGGAAATTACGCAGGAAAGAAGAACCAGACTCTCTGCTGGCAATGCTGCCTTCACAAAGCACAGGGCAGGGTGTAACAGCACAAACAGTGACAGGGTGTCCAGGTTTAGAGTAAATTTGGGGAAGAATCCCCCAAAGGAGCGCCGGTGGGAAAAGCAGATCCAATCAGCCCCTCCCTCCAACTGGTCCGGGAGGGAAAAATATGTCCCTGCGGAAAGGTGGAAAAAACCTGTTTATTAAACAATAAAACCAAAACAATATCAAACAATAGGACACTTTGCCGCTCTAAAAGAGATGACAAACTGAGAAAACCCCGGGTTGAAGCTCAGCTCACTCAGTCTCTGATCAGTCTCTCAGTGCTGGAATTGTCGCAGGCCAGGCCCGGCCCGGTGGGCCACAGCTGCAGCTGCCGGTGCTCTCCTGGGTGCTCAGCCCAGAGCAGTTTCAAGAGGTCCAAAGAAAAGGGAAAAAAAAAAAAAAACAGTCCAGGGAACTTCTTTGCCTCAACTAGCTAAAACTAACTAAAAAGCAAAAGAAGAGCTCTGTCCCGCTGTCTGTCCATCCGCAGACTGCACAGTCCAGGAGCAGGAATGTGGAGGAGTAGTGCAATGTCTGAAAACAAACTGTGCACTTCTTCTCTCCCCCCCTTCACTCTCTGGAACACTCTTAAAGGTACAAAACTTATTATTCAACATAAACAGAATGAGATGATTTGGGATGAAAGCATCATATAGTCAGCCCAGGACACAGGGAAAATGAAATTGTTGCCTGACCCAGAGATGGAGGTCCCTCCACCCTCCAGGCCTTGGAGGGGCTTGCAGAGATGTGAGAATCAATTCGTTGAGATCTGGGCCACAGCCCAGTGGCTTGGCCTGGTTTAGAATATAATAACATAAATATATAATAATGGAAAACACAGTGCTTTCACCTGCTCAGAATAACCAGAGCTGAGGGCTCTCACTGCTGCAGGTATTACAGGTATTCCAAAGGTTACAGGTATTCCAAATTTGTGGTTGTGCCATTTACCTGCACATTTAGCATTTTGTGCATTCATGAGGACACTGAAAATGAAACGTGCAATAAGGCTGGCTACCAAAATCTGTGCATTTTTGGTGTGGAAATACATTTCCCTACAGAGGCAATGTTTGGTTGAAGGTTGTTTCTTGGGCTCATGGGCATGAGGTCTCACTGCTCATGTCTCCTTATTCCATATGATTTAATAACTTTACTCCATAACCTAATTTATTTTGCTGCTTTGTATCACATATCTTTCACTTCTGTCCAGTGCAAATATTTCCTTGTTGCTGGCACTGTCATGCTCTGAGTGCGCTCACTACTTGGGCCCTATTTATGTTGTTTTATCCCTTCAAAGATATTGTGGTCATTTGCACTGCTGTGACTTCAGTGCTTGTTCCAAAGGGTAATTGAATTTTAGAAAAAAATCATGACAAAAAACCCAATAAATTTTATTCAAACTTATCTTGCAAGGCTCATGGAATAGACATATTCTTTCAGTTAGGTCTTTTTGTACTGACAGAATTCTGAGAGATTTTTGTGAGGGTGCAACTCGACCTCTAGGAGAAAATTCTGCTTAATAACACAATGTCCCTGCTGCCACTCTGCCAGCAGAGAAATAACAAATTTTCCAAAATTCACAAAGTAAATGTGACCATTTAGGAATGACTGGGAGAAACTGGTGAGGGGGAAAAATCTCTTTTAAAAACATTGCAGGAGACTTTATGTTTGTATGTCGTGTAGTATAATGATGAATAACTGTCCCACAAAAGTAGCCCAGACAGGTGCAAAGTGACAAAGATCACCAGATTTTTGTGCCTGGTTCTTCTACAAAATTTTTCCATATTGGATCAAACCAGACAGATTTTCCTGCCAGCAGACTTGTCCCCTGCTGTTTCACTGCTTGGGCAATGTCCTTGGGGGAATAAGTAACAATGATGGAAAACAAGATTTTCAGCTTTTGTTCTCACTAGCCAGTCACTGGAAGCAGTGAAAGAATACTCAAGACTTGGGGCAAGCCTCACTTCCTTCAGAAATGTAGGACCTCCCAAGTAGGAAATAGTTCGAAGTGAAATTTGAGAGGGGAAAAAAAAGAAATAAAGGAAAAGAGACATGTGAGAATGGCGAGGGGAAAGCAACTGCCAAAATGAATAATTCAAGAGGACACATGAAAGGCTAAGAGGGAGATTTTGTTACATTAGAAAAACAAATAGCAAATAAAATGCAAATAGGTTTACAATCGTATTATCATGCACATTAATTTCTGCAAAAATTTTATTCCCCATTTCAGCCTCCTTCCCTCTAGCCTCTTTCTCTCTGTAGCTGGTACCACTCACTGTCTGTGGTGAGGATCTGAGCCACCAGACTCAATTCCAATTCCAAACCCAAACATAAGCAATGGCTTGTGAGCCTGCAACTCCTTTGAGGCTCACCCAACTCCAATTTTGCTTTATTCCTCCAGGGGAAGCATTTTCTCTTTGAAGCTGCAGTCTAGCCCATTCCACTGCAGGATATGGGCTCAGATTCTCCTCTAGGCCAGCCTGCTGTGGGACATTTTGTGCACTGTCCCTTCATGTCACACCAACAGAGGATGAAGAAGCTGTAAGTGATGGGGTGATGTTGGGAATTTTGAAGCCTGGAAAACATTCGGTTCTCCAGGCCCCTCTCTGATTAAAATTAACATTTAAAATCAAAAGCATTGTGAATTTAATTAGTCCAGATGTTTGAAGGTGCAACACTAATGGCAATTTATCTTTTCTTTTGTTCATAAAATATCTTGGAATTATCGTGAGACAGATGGTTACCAGAGATTATTGCATGTGCTGTTTTCTTGTTGTCATCTGCCACAGGCAAGAACAACACTTTGAAGAGAATTGTTTCTTTCTGAGAACAAAGATAAACTACTGTAAACTAATTGCTAAGCTGCTGTACAGTAGGTAAAGTGATGGAAAAATTCTACTTTAATGAGTTATAAGTCACCTTGTCTGCAAAAGAAGTTTGCTTTGATGCCCAAAGTTACAACCACATTTCATACAGAATCACAAAATATTCTTAGTTGGAAGAAACCCATCAGGATCATTGAGTCCAACTCAATGTTTAAACTGTCAAACTTTCAGTGTTCAGACTAAAGGGGGATGTGCACAAGGCGCTTCTCTTCTGGTTTTTATTGTCTTTTTTTCAAAATTGCCTCTTGTAAGCTTTAGGTAGAGTCACGCATGCAGGAAGCTTTGCCTCAGTCAAAGCTAAGTGAGAAACATCACCTGGGGATACCTGAATATTTTGTGATTCTGTGATTCTGTATGTATCACAGTTCACTCAGGACATCTTCAGAACCAGGGAGTGACTTCTGACAGGGAAAAGGCATAATTCTCAAAAAGCAAGTGCTGGGCTCCATGAGAGAAATTTCTAGCTGTCTAAAGCCTCAAAACTGACATTATTTTTTAAAATCTAGCATCCACTCACTCATTTCATGGATCTTCTTCCTGTGATGTTCATCTCACCTGACTTCTTTTACTTCTTTGTCATAAAACAATGGGCCAATTCTTTGGGAGTTGGTATTTTGCATTTTTAGATTGTCTTCTCCTGTTGCAGGCTTCTTTTATGGAAAATCTTTTCCTTAAGATTTTTCCTCCTCAGAAGCTGAGAGGCCTCAGGAACAAAATGTAAACATTGATTATCTGCTGCTGTGGAATGCAACAGGTGCATGTGTGATTGGTCTCACGTGGTTGTTTCTAATTAATGGCCAATCACAGCCCAGCTGGCTTGGACTCTCTGTCAGACACACAAGCCTTTGTTATCATTCTTTATTATTCTATTCTCAGCTAACCTTCTGATGAAATCCTTTCTTTTATTCTTTTAGTATAGTTTTAATGTAATCTATATCATAAAATAATAAATCAGCCTTCTGAAACATGGAGTCAGATCCTTGTCTCTTCCCTCATCCTAAAACCCCTGTGAACACTGTCACATTCTCCTAAATCAAAAGTTTCTCATTTTTGGGAGGTTAAAAAAAAACCCAGTCAAAGGCACAGCAACAAACCTTTCTCTGACCTCCATTGACAGAGAGGCTCAAGAATATTTAGGATAAAAGCTCTTTCTGATCCTTTCACTGCCTGGACAGAGCACCTGGGGAAATCAGACGAGTTGTTTGGTTGCCACTGGCCACCCCAGTTGTGTGTGCTGGGGACAAGGGACCATTCCACTGCCTTGGATGGGCAGTGGGCATCAAGTTTTACCAAAACTGGGCTTTATCCCAGTTCTGGGCTCCACACTTCTGTCACATACCAACAAACTCTGCCTAATAGCAGGATCCCTGTGCACTGCCCTTCATCCAAACAAATCAAAGTGCTCAAAAAACAAATTAAAGTTTTGCAATACTTGCTGGCACACCTCCTGCAAGATTTGTCCTGCTGTAATTAAGGCAGCTTTTGATAAGTCGGGGTCCTTCATCACCCCTCCAGCTGTGGGGGCCCACACAGTCCCAAACCAGGATTTTTTTTTTGCAAGATCTCTCATTGGAAATGGTGAAAATTTTGTCTCAAAACTCTGCCTTTCCAACAAGAGGCTGCTTTGTGCAGTTTTTCATGCCACTCCTGGGGCAGGCAATGAATGAAAATCTACCATCCTTGCAGCCTTGTCTTTGGATGTGGCAAAAAATCACCATCTTAGCTCACCCAACCACACAATTATGCCTAAATTAAAAAAGGGGAGAGCAGAGAAAAGCAGGAATGTAGGGTGGGTGGGAATTGGCTGATAGGAGAGCAGCTGGCACGGGGAGATGAGGATGGAGCCTGCCTTGCCAAATCCCAACCAGTGGGGGAAAAGCCAGCCAGGTTTCAATGAGTGAGCAATTAACATTGTGTTAGATTGCTGCAAATAAATGCTGATTTGGTAAAAGGCCAGAATTCTTGGTGTGAATAACAGTGGGACCTAAATGGGGTGATTGGTGAAAGCTCAAAACAAAGATGTTCTGTGAGGGCTGCCATTTCTACACTATCACTGTCAGGATCATCAGTTGTTAGCCCAAATTCAGGTGGCCAGACATTTATCAAGGTAAATATTGATTAATTCCTCTTTCTCTGCATTTCCTAAAGCAAGAATAATCAACTTCCTGAATAGTTGAGAGTACTGGATGCTGTCAGTCAGTTTCTTAAACTCAAATGTGTAAGGTGAGATAGAAGGTATGTATGATTTTGTAATAATAAATTAAGATTCCTAAAGCTTAATGTTTAAGTGTTACATCAAATACTCCAGTGAGATTAAGGGATACAGCACCTGTTACCTTTAATACTTTTTTTTTTTTTTTCAAAGAGGTGAATTTGGGAACATTTCAATTAAATTGGTGTAATTAGGCTGGTTCCCACCAACTGATGCATCCCTAGTGGCTCTCTGTCCCTTTTATGTTTAAATATTGCTAGTTAAGATTCCAATCACTTCCAAATGGATTGCAGTGAAACAGAAAGTAAAAGAAAAATACAGATGCAGCAGAAGGTGTGGGGACAGAAGCAAAACAAATTGATGCATGGTCAGGCACTGCCCAATGCTATTTGGTTTCTTCATTTCTGAACACCAGAGAATGTATAAATTGAGATGAATGGAGGAAGGGAAAGCAGTGCCAAAGTTCCAGGTTGAACCCACTCCTTTCCGACTTCATATCCCACTCCAAGCCTTGCTCCCCAGGAAATTCTGTTGTCATTTCTATCAGAAAAATGTTGGAAGGCAATCAGCTGGGACAAATCTCTGCTTTATTGGTGCACCCATGCTCTGATTCAGCCCAGGTGAGGGAAGATATGCAAGAGAAAGGTGTTAAAGCTGGCTGAGCCATCCTTCTTGGAGAAAATGGGATGTATCACCTGATGCTGAGGAGTTTCCCTCAATTTTTTGGGATTAATCTGGTTGGCAAAGGAAGCAGTAAAAAAAAAAAAAAAAAAGAAAAAAAGAAAAAAAAAAGTTTTTCACATGGAATGCTTTAGTGTGTTAATCAACTCTGATCCACAAATGTGTCTTTCCAAATGTGCTTATCACAGCACAAAGGTGTTGTGGTAAATAATTTTTCTATGAATAACCATTTTGGTGAAGATTTTTTTGAACAAAGAATTGAGTTCTGAAGCAAGTTCAATACATAGTGTTTGTGTTTCATTTTGAGAATGAAACACTGAGAATACAGGATATTTATGCTAGAGAGCACATTTGTGTCCACATCTTGTCGGAGCTCTATTCTTCAGTTCCCTTTTATTGTAGGAAATGTTGCTGCCCACGTATTGGTGACTGAGAAAAATGCTATGGTGAGCAATTTATGCTAAATAATAAATAATATTGCATTAAAAAATCCGCTCTTTTTTTTTTTTTTTTTTTTTTACTTCTTTTGAAGCAGTACCTCATTGTTCTTCAGCAGGAATAATTCTGCACGAACCTACTGAATAGTTTGGCTCCAGCTTAAAATGGCGTCCAACTCACCAGATTTAATTTTGCTTTGGTTTTAATTTATCTGGGCTGTTCCAGTTTATATTCCTCTCCTCTTCAGAACTGAGTCTGACTAAAACCAGGGGGGAAAAAAAGGTTACACCAGCTTAACAAAATGTAATGATGCAAGATTCAGACACATCAGAACGGAAACAAGAGGTCATGATTTTTTTTCTTGGATGTACTAATTTTTAGGAAACTGATTCCTGTTTGTTTCACTTGGGAAAAAAATGGGACTGAATCTTCTGAAGATACATACCAATATTGTTTTCTAAGAACTATAGTCATACTTGTTTCATGTAAGTGATTAAAGTAATTTCAGTGATTAAATTTAAGTCATTTAAATTATTAAATCAAAGTTCTGCTTGTGCAATATTTGTATTGAATTCTAAAGTTTGTATTTTTTAAAAGAAATTGAAGAACTTCCACTTCTATCCTGACTGGGCTTGGGGAAAGTCTTATTTGTGGCACTATAAAAAAATAAATATTTAAGTCCTTTTTAGTCTACCCTTTTGAATTGAATCACCAATGATTTTATGGTAGCAATAAGCATCAGTTTAAGATCTGATGGCTTCTTTTAAGTCTTATTTTCTAATATCATGATAGAAGTAATGGGTTCTGCCAGTTCCACACTTCTTACATCTTTAATAACCAGGAGTAACTTCCCTGGAATATTTTAGAATGCATAAAATATGAAAATGTTTTTACCACCCATTCAGGAGTAAGTGAAGTATCAGATATTAAACCAGGCTTGTGCCTGTATGTCAGTTATTTGCTGCTTTTTTCAGACTTTCTGTGTTTGAAATTTGTCAAAATAAATGGATTGGGGTTGTTTTCTCTTTGAACATGTGGTGCTCTTGGATGTTTTTCACACCAGTTGAAATTCTTTTGTTTTCATGTGTGACAACATTCAAAGGAAGTGACAGGGCTAAAAAACTGCAAAACTGGTGAGTTAAGGCCTGTCTTTGAATTAAGCATGATGGAAATCTTGCTTTACCTGGAGATATGTCATTATTATGGCTCCAAAATAGGAAATTTTATTGTGCGAATACATAGCAACAGCATGTAGAAGGACTAAAATTATAATGTAAATGAACCATTGGCTTTTCCAGACCCTAAAATCTGAATGTTTGTGAAGTCATATCACTGTAAGGAATTACATCTCTTGTCCCCACACACTTGTAGCCATGACTACATCGTTATTTTCAATTTCGGATATTTCTTCTTCTCATGAAGTGCTGAAAAGTTGAGTGTACAGAACCACAGCCAAAATCCATCCAGCCCAGTGACTTGCTCATGGCAAAGGCCAAAAAGGCCTTACTAGAGGAATATATATAGATACTTCCTGTAATCTTTGTCTGATCTCCCACAGTTTCCACTTGGGGATAGTCCTAGACTGGAAGCGCATTGTGTATCTTCTGTAATAGTCAACAAATTTGCCTTCTGCAGACCTGTCCCACCTCTCCCTCAACCCATGATTATCCTTCATCATCTTCAGCATCCACTGATGTGGAGATAATCAAATATGTGGTCCCTCGTGCCACCCTTTGTTTGCCCTGAAACTCCTTGTCACACCGTTTGTTTTTTCTCTTACACTGAAGAAGATTTTAAAAATTGTGTGTGGCACAGTTCTTGTGATAGAATTAAGGCAGATCAAATTTCCTGCTATTCCATAAATTCTCTGTATTCCACAGATTACCTGCATGGCCTTTTTTCAGCCTAAAGTGGGAGGATCTTCAGAAATTCTTTAGCCTTGGAGGGGTGGATATGGAGAACGTGGAGTGCTGTGGATTAACCCCATCCAGGAACCCATGCAGCCCTTGACAGTGGGATGGGAGAGAGAATTGGAAAGGTGAAAGTGGAAAAACTCCTGGATTGGGATGAAGGCAGTAAACTGTCTATTAAAATCGGAAAATTTCTATTAAAACAGCAAAAGCAAAAGCTGCACACACAAGGAAAGCAAGGCAAGGAACGCGCTCCCTGCTCCCCATAGGCAGACAGGGCTCAGCCAGGCCCGGGAGAGCCAGGCTCCATCACAGGTGGCTTGGGAAGACAAAGGCCATCCCTCCAGATGTCCCGCGTTCCTTCTGTGTGCTGAGCCCAATCCCACATGGTTGGGAGCATCCCTTGGGCCAGCTGGGCTCAGCTATCCTGGCCCTGTCCCCTCCCAGGTCCTTGATGGGCAAACTCTGAGCTTCCACAGCCAGCACATCCCTGTGTCACCAGCACAGTTCCCAGCACGGGTCCAATGCACACTTTCCTGTGTGAAGGAAATTGTCTGTGTCCCAGAGAAAACCAGCACATGGAAAATGGATTTTCTGACAGCTTTAAAGCAGAAGCAGGGAATGTGAGAACCCTGGATTCTGAGAATTTTAAACTTCCTGTGCTGAAAGGCACAGGCCCACGAGAGAGCACTGCACTTGGCCTGAGGCTATGGAGAAGACTTTAAAAATTGGTTGATAGCACTGGGATTACAGGTCTAGAGTTGGTTAGAAATGTGTAATATCACAGGGTGGAAAACTTAGAGTTTGGGGTTTTAGAATATAGAAACAAATATGAAGCAAGATGGAGGTTTTAGGGTGGAAGCAGGTTGTTCTTCTTCACCTTCTTCCTCCTTCTTCTTCCTTCTTCTTCATGGGTTTGGGTGGCATTTTGTAATTGGGCAGAAAAGTCTGCATTGCAGCTCTTTGGGATCAGTTATTGGGTTAAAAGTGAAAATATTCCAGGTGTCAGTTCTTAATTGGATGTTTTAGTCTTGAAAGGCCTTGTAACAAGAGATTGTTGGCCATTTTGTGCCTTGGTAATGAAAAGCTAGAGAACTTATGGTTGTGAGGCTGTTTCACTGATAAGAAATAAAAAACACCTGAGTACAAACATGAACCATCATCTCAAGTGCCTTCAATCCTGACCTCAAGAAAACAATAGGGAGGGGGTAAGAGGCACGAGTTTCAAAATCTGAAATTCTGTCTAGTTGGAAAGAATGGTTTTACCACCAGGATGTGATCAAACTCTGGAGCAGGAGCCAGGAGAAGCTGTGGGTCATTTATCCTTGGGCTGGATCCTCAAAATTCATGTGGTCCTGGAACAACCTGAGCTGGTTGAGAGAGACCAGAGCCTCCCAAGGTCTCTTCCAAATTAAATTTCTCTGTACTACGATGATCCTGAAATTTTTGATGTCCTTGGGCCTCAGCCTATAAAAAAAAGGGCATTTCCCTGGCTCTGCTGAATTTTAATGGGCAGCAAGAAAACAGTAAGGGCTTCAAACCCCTGGCAATAAAGACCTGCTGCTTTCACAGGTCCTGTATTTAATAGCAGCCAGAGTGCAGCTCTATGAAACACAACTGCAAAAAAAAAAATTGATATGCTTGTAGGAGCCCTAAGATTTGGGGGAGCTGATTGTATGTTTTGTTTTTTGTTTTGTTTTGTTTTGTCTTGGTTATTTATTTAAGGTTGCAATTAAACTTTTGGAAAAGCTGTGTTGTCACTTCACGCTATATATTCAGGGATGGAAATAAAATATATTATAAAATGGATATAAAATATATGATAAAATGGATATAAAATATGTGTTCAACTGTAGTGGTTTTGGTTGCTAATTCAAGATTTTTTTTGATTTTGAGATTTTTTTGATTAATCTACTAAAGAATGTGGCAGGTTTGGTGTCGGTTAATTACTAATATATTTACATTTTGTTGTGAGATAAGATTAGGAGAAAGGTAAAGGAGGCTTAAAACTTTAAAAGGGTACAAAGAATATTATTAAAAGTAATTAGGAAGAAAAAAAATTAGTAAGAATTTAAATAAAATTTTTAGAACACTTCTCTTCTTTCTACAACTTTTTCTTTCTTACTGACTAAAAAACCAGAACATCAACCCCAAAACAGCATCATCTACTGATCTGTAACCAAGAGAAATTAATCACTAATTGAAGCTGAAAACCAGTATTGCATTTGGATATGGTAGCAAATTAATTAATCTACTGATAATTTGCGTAGTGAAATTAAGGCGACCTCCTAGGGCAGTAGTAACCAATAAGAATGAAGTGAAATAAATTATTTATTTAGAAATAATTTAGAATAAATTATTTATTTAGAAAACAGGCAGCAAACACAGTAACCTCTCTGAAGCCTCTGGAGCACACAAGAAATAATCTCTCACAGACAAAGGTGATGTGGGACCTGTGGGAGTACTGGACTATAAATTAGTCTCATAAACCTGGTAGTAAATTGCACTTGCTGTTTGTAATGTTAAACAGTGGATTATTCTCTTCTTTTCCACAAAATGGGAAAATTCTTATTCAAATGTAATAATGCAGCTTTTAAATGTGGGAGTGACCCACCAGCTTAAAAAGGAACCTCTTGATGAGATGTAAGTTCTTATGTCTCTTTTGGACTTTAAATTTAAACATGTGAAAACTGGGTCATCTGATTTGTCATAGTTCTTTTGGGGTGACTGCTCTTTGTTTGGGTTTCTGGGTTTTTTTCTATTTTCTTTAGATACCAATGTACAGCCAGTCCAGAATATCAGAATATTTAGTGCTTCAGCCTATCCAAACTGTATTCACCATTTCAAACAGCTTCTTGTCCATGTGGGAGACTCACAGTCTGCCTGAGACTCAGGACAAAAAAAAAAATGTGTTTTTATGAAGATAAATAGGACTGACACCTGAAACACAGGTTTTTGCTATTCTTACCACCTTCTTGGTTTAATTTCCTTCCCAGGGCTGATAACTCCCCTCAGCCTGTGTCTTCTTTCTGGTTTGCAGCAGAGGAATCCCTCACAATCTTGGCCATGGTTTAACACCTGGGGGAGACAGGAAAGACAAAAGACTTTGATGAAACAAACAGAAAACTCAAATTCACTGAGTATCCAAGTGTCTTATTCCTTATTAAAATAATCTGGGAAGGCAGCATTCAATTTCCCATGATAAAATTCTCTCTTCAATCAGAGTGGGTATCCTGAGTGAACCACATCATTGGCTATGAAAATTGTATTTTGGACCACTGTCTTAATGGTTTCAAGACATTTATTAGCCAAAGACACTAATTTTTGCATTTGGCCCATAGGAATTTATCTTGTTATTTTTCAGTTCTCTCTTGAGAGTGACACAGAGAATTATTTTTTCATTTCCAGTCCAATTTCCAGAAAGTTAGAAATGCCTACCAAAAATGTAGAAAATGCTAAGCTACATGGCAAATTCAGACAACTAGAAGACAAACTGAGAAAAGGGAAAGAAAAGAAAACCAAGCTCTTTATATGCACAGTAAACTTAGTCAATTTTTTCAGACTCAGAGAAAAAACTGAGGGCCAAAGCATTGCAGGAGTCAATACAATGCCAAGCCAGAACTTTCTTGGGTTTCTCTTTTCATTTTCCTAACATTTTAAAGGTGAAACCTTTTGAAGTAATTGGTTCGAATCTCCTGGCTTTATAGTCAATTTATTTTTTATTTACTTGCTAAATAGTTAGAAGATTCCACTAAAAACCAATTATTTCACAGCAACCATTCAGTTTTGGATGTATTTATTTTTTCCAAGGAACACTTTTAAATTAAATGAGTGTAGACACTTTGTTCCTGCTTCTTTTGACCAAACTAATAGAAGTAAAATTTAATTAATTTGTTTTTCTTGTTTGATCGGCTCTGGTTCTTGTCCCTTCCATTAAACAACAGTTTTTTGTAAAAGAACTTTTGTACCTAGAGAAATGTTTTGTGATGTTCCATTCCTGTGGCGCTGCCTTGCTGGGGAGATTTTATATAATTATATAGTTTGTTTCATTCTGTATGTTTGCATCTCCTGAATGAAAGTTATTTATTTACCTCCCACTCAGCTCTGGCAATTTGAGCTACAACTTACAAATGGAAAATGCTGCCTATTCTAACTGGTGTCAAGTCACCATAGCTCCCAAATATGTTGCCAACCCTGTAATTTCTCTGCTCCAAGAAAACATTTTGCTCAGTTCCAGCATCACAGGCTCCTGTTGCAAAGATTAAGAGGTAATTGCTCAGAAATTCCTCAGGCATCCCCAGGGCAAAGACAGACACTTGTCTTCCCCTGCAACAGGGCTTTGGAATCCTGGAAATTTGGGCATCTCCAGAATTTTCATATTTATTTCTCAAATCTCTATTTAAAAATAAAATAAAATAAAATAAAATAAAATAAAATAAAATAAAATAAAATAAAATAAAATAAAATAAAATAAAATAAAATAAAATAAAATAAAATAAAATAAAATAATAAAATAATAAAATAATGAGACTTTCCACTGTTCTGGACCCTAAATAGCCTCTGTGACTCTTTCTCATCCACCCTGTCATCTGGCTGTCAACTGTAATTCCTCCACTGATCTCTTATCTTTTATGAATAGAGGAACACAATTTAAGCTCTTGTGCTTTTAACTGAACAAGCAAACATTATGTGCAACTCAATTAACTGAGTTACCAACGTGCCTTCCTGCTCAAAGACTAAATTAGGATGGGAGAAAGCAAGGAGAACACTCAGCGTGGTTTCATCAGATTTATCTAAATGACAGGTTAGGAGCAGGACAAATTTATAATTAGATGCATGTTTGTCTCACACGCACCTTTGCTGGCTCCATAATTTACATCTTGCTTTTATTAAAAATAGATGCAGCTGTCAGAGCACCAGCACACATCCTGCACATTCCGTACCTGCCCTGAGCACAGCAGAACACAAATTCTGTGTGGGGTTTGCAGTTTTCTTGTCCATCTGAAATGAAATTCTATTCTTCTGTTCCATGCTCAGGTGCTACAGCTATAATAATAATAATAATAATAATAATAATAATAATAATAATAATAATAATAACAAGAGGAAGAAGAAGAAAGAAGAAGAAGAAGAAAAAGAAGAAGAAGAAGAAGAAGAAGAAGAAGAAGAAGAAGAAGAAGTAGTGAATTCCCTCCTGCCATTTTTCAGGAATGAGATCTGGCGTCAGTTGTCTCTGCAGGGAACTGGGCAAATAAAACTGAGATTTATGTGGGGACCAAAGCACCAAGTTTTTGTTATTCACTGATGAAATAACTTCTGGATCAGACAATGTGTACCACAGGTTAATTTATTTGGTAGAAATCAGGCCTTAATATTCTGATTATAGTTCTTCATGTCACTTCACACTCAGTGGTCTCAAGGACACACTCAAAGCACAGGAATAACAACTCTGCCAAAATTTGCTGCTTGGTATTGCTTGACTGGGGATTCAGGTCTTGTGTGTTTGACACAGAGTGTAAGACATTTTATTCAAAATTATTTCTTATTCCTGCCACGAAATTATTAGTGGTAGAAAGCTGCATATTCATATACAGCTCACCCAACCATCTGGAAATGTGTACAGTAGCAGGGGCAATGCTTCTGTATCTGATCTGCTGCATTAAACCTCACTGTGTTCTTTTCCGCCTTTTCACCTCAATTCTTCATTGGCTGCACGTTCACTGACCCCCATGTTTACTGTCTAAAGTCATAATGTGAAAAATGCGTGGTAGTGGCACCCAAATATTTAATCATGAGCTTAATTTTAGCAAGTAGTGGTGCTTCTCTTTCTGAGAGCTAGACCAGTTAAGAACTGAAAAATATCAAGAATAAATATGAACCTTCAGGACAAAATGGTACAGTAGAAAAAGAGCTGAATATATATATATTCAGCTGAATATATATATATATATATTCAGAATTTAGCATTGTTAAAATATTATATATATATATTTATGTATTAACAATGCTAAATTCTTCCAGGTTAAAAAAAAATGGGGTGGAGTTTTATGTATTTTAGTAGTAGAACAAGGTCCTCGGGTAAATCTGTTTATGCTGATTGAACTGGTAGAATTACATTTCTCTGTGGAGGTCTTCTCTCATCTTAAAAAAATTGCAGGAACATAACACAGTACTGAAAAGCACTCAGGAAAAGTCACCTAGCAGAAAAGATTTGTGTCAATCAGACAATTTTTGTTGCAATTCTACCCCAGTGACTAAATCAGGGTCACAAAAGAGATTTTCAGATGATGCATTTTCAGTGCCCATGAGGGTTCTAAAGTTTGAATCAGTTGTGCCAAACTCAGTGTGGTTCCTATCTCTGTCACTGCTTGGCAAAAAGTGGGGTGAGATTTATTTCTGACTTGAGGTCAGTGGTTTTTGTTTGCATCGCTGGAGATTCATCCCACCAACCTGTCCTGCAGATCTGTATAACCCCTAAAGAATGTTCTATGGGTCTTGACCATGTTTCTTCCATCAGGTGTTAAAACAGCCCTGATAAAACTGGGGTCTGAATTTAAATTAAGTTTTTGGGTGGGAATTTAAGCTTTATATTATTATTCTTATTTTATATATATCTAATCATATATATATAAATTTAAACGTTTATATATATATATTTTAAATTATATATATATATAAAATTTAAAATAATTTTTTTTTTTTTTTTTTACATTTTATCTTTGGGCTTTTACGTGGTTACCATAACACAGGTGCATTCAAAAATCAAAACCAAAATCAGTGAGGGATGTGAAGGTATAGCTGACACCTCTGGTAGTGCTCCGTGGTGGAGTTGCCACACCCCAACCATAAATTTAAAAAAGTTAAATACTAGATAATTAAATACCTGATAATACTTCATAATGGAAGTGTTGGCCAAGAGCTGAAGCAGTGCTGTGGTCAGCAAGGGGAATCTGTTTGCCCACAATTATAAAAAAAAACACTTCCCAAATACTGCTTGTCCTGAATAACCAGCACATTGCTTTATCTGCTAAATGAGGTGACATCCCTGTTATTCCAAGAGGCACCACAAATTCCAGATGCTTCTACCCCTCATTTTCCTATAGTGGAACCTAGACCAGGAGCAAGCCATTACAAGAATGGATTTTGGCTCCTTTTAGGAGGCAAACCACAGGGGTTTTTCCAGGTGACTCCTCCTCATTCTCTGGACATTGATGGCTGAGCAAGTGGGTTTTTTGAGTTTGGTGGGGGTTTTTTTGTGGTTTTTTTTTGTGTTGGTTTGGTTTGGTTTGGGGTTTTTTTGTTTGTTTGTTTGATTTTTTTTGTTTGGTTGGTTGGTTGGTTTTTCGTTATGTTTTTGGGTGGGTTGCTTTTTTTTGTTTGTTTGGTTGGTTGGTTTGGTTTGGTTTGGTTTGGTTTGGTTTGGGGGGATTTTTTGGTTTTTTGGGTTTTTTGGGGGTTTTTTTTGTTGTTGTTGTTGGTTGGTTGGTTGGTTGGTTTTTTTAATGGGGAAGGCATGCCAGATCCAGCTGGAAATTCGACATTGATGGAGTGCCTAAAGCGTCCTGCCATCATCATCATCCTCATCATCCTCTCTTCCTGTTATCGGTTTTCCTTATTCACAAAATTGTCTGCAGTGCTCCAGGTCCAGCTGTTTCCAGTTCCAGCCACTCTCAGCTGCCTTTGGCAGGGCTGGTGCCTGGTGTCAGGGAATTCTCTGTGTCACACTGAAGCCAGATCTCCTCCATGGGCTGGTGCACTCATTGCTGCTCTTGTTTCCCCAATGCTAACATGTGTCTGATATTTAATTCTCATTATTCACAGTCACCTGTGAGTATCTGTAGCAACCTCAAGGGAAAAATATGGCTCTGTTACAAAATGCTGAAATTACAACTTCTTTTCTTTGCTACAGATATCACGTGGAAAGGTAACCCAGCTTGTCCTAAACCCATTTGGAAAACAAATTTTTGCAAGAAACCTGACCGTAAACTCTTATGTTACCAACACCTCCATATTCCCCTTTTTGCTCTCCTGGGTCTGCTTTTGGCTTAATCTGCTTTTTGCTGTCACTGCCTGAGCTGCAGCTGACCTGAACTCTGTTTCAGCCATGCAGGACATCCCAACACATTCAAGGCTGGAATTCCTTCTGGGAGTGGCACAAAATTGAAGTTTTTGATGAGGTCAAGGACAGCTGAGCCATAAGTATCCATAAAAACTTTAAATTGAAAATACATCACTGAGGGAAGTGGGAGCAGATTTATTTGGTTTTACTGTTACCAATTTTATCTGGGATAATTCCAGTTCATACAAGTTGAGCAAAGGGAATGTTAAAACTTTGGAGGGGATCAAAAATATTTGTGTGTCTTGTTTGCATCAATAGGACCCAAACCAAGTTTCAAATTTCCTGTAATGCTGATATACTTATTTGCATTGAAAACCAGGGAAAGGATTTTTTTTTTTCCTTAAAAAAGTAAAAAAGCTGAGAATTTCAAGGAAGAAGCAGAACAGGAAAGTCGATGTGACATCATGAAACATAAAGTTTTGGCAGCTCCAGAATTTCTTTGGATTTGTTATTTCACCCAAATCTGTAATTTACCCTTCAGCTTGACCCTTCAGCTACAGAGGAATATTCCCCCTGTTTGGTACCTCCCATTGCTTTACATTAAGACCTCAAAAGTTCACAATTTTCAGTGATTGTGCTTTTCCTGTGCTCGCTGCCAGCACTGTGGAATGCCAAATTCACGCTGCTGGGGTCTTGTTATTAATTGCTGTAATGATTTAGAAGGATAAGAGACCTCTACAAGGGTGTGAAAATCACCCAATTTATGCTTTAAAATTAAATTAAAACCCTGTGTGCTTATGACTTCAAAGATTTTAACAACAAAAGAAATAAAAATAAAAAATATAATAAGAAATAAAATAATAAGAAATAAAATATTAAATTAATATAAAATAAACAATAAGAAATAAAATAAGAAATAAAATAGTAAATAAAAATAAAAATAAAAATAAAAATAAAAATAAAAATAAAAAATAAAAATAAAAATAAAAATAAAAATAAAAATAAAAATAAAAATAAAAATAAAAATAAATAAATGTGACTGCACCAGCTCAGACCAAGTAACTCTGTATAACTTGGGACAAAAAATAATTTGTAGGTGTTTTTTTCCTTGAATGATGTCTGAGTTAAGCCTCTGCTTACCTTGGTGCTAGTAAGTAGGAAGTGGGTAATTCAGGGAAGGATGAATCAATAATTCTTCATTTCATTGTCAAGTTCTCAGCCTCTGCTGGCTTCAGGGGGAGCTTTGACTGAAAGGTTTAAACTTGTTAAATTTGTTACAGCACAGAAGGAACCACTAACGGTACAAATTTTTAGTAATGTAGAACTGGTTTGTTTGTTTGTTTGTTTGCTTTAATTTATTGTAAGATGAGGAGCCCACAGTCATGAGCCCAAGTCTTGAAGTCAAATGCCCTCTTCTGGCCAAAACCTGATTTTCTTAATGTTTAAAATTGGGTGTTTAATACAAATTTGTTCTAAACAAAGCTCCAGTGTCACTGCAAGCCTTTTTTGTTGGTGATGTTGTGAGGCGGGTCAGATTGCTGGGCTGAGCCATTCCTGTTTGACAGATGCTTGTTGTCTGCCCAAATCTTCACGCTGTGAGTCTCAGAGGAAAGCAAGCTGGAAAATTAACAAGTCAGGAAAGAAAGCAGAGAACTTTTGTTGTTACTTTTGTGGCAGTGTGTTTTAATGCACACCCTAAAATCAGGGACAAAGGACCTATGGAAAACCTCTGCATGAATGCACCCTGAAAAGCCTCATGGCCATGATAGAAGGGAAAATTACAAAACATGCCAAAGGTCATAACAGAAAAAAAAAATAAAAACAATGTGAAAAAGTCAGGATTTCAACCCAAATTTAATGAGTTTTTATCACCTGGGACCTGACTTTGCCTTCCACAGCTCATTGCCTCTCTTTTACCCCTTATCCTTGGCACAATTTTGGCTTGCAGCTGCCCTGAGTGTCAGACGGGTGAGTCTGTCACTCCAGAGGATCCTGTTGAACGCAAATAGGAGAATTCTTCCCCTAATTTATCTGGTGTGTGCTCTGTTTGAGGAATAAATGCTTTTAAGAAATTCAGGAGGCTATGAAAAGTGAGGGGATTCAGGATGGCCAATGGGCTTCCTGCTAAAAGTTGGTTTTCACAGCTAATCCTGAAAGTGATTAATTGACTTCCACATTTTTGGAGGGTAATGAAAGAAACTGTGGGATGGGAGGTGAGGAGCAGACTAAAACACTCCAGAGAAGTGGGTTTAGAGTGAGCTTAGAAGGCCACAGAGCTCAGGAGCTGTGGCAGCTCATCAAATTCACCTTCCAGCCTCTACCAGGTGAAGCTGCAGCTCAGGTTTCCATGGAAGTCCCTGCTCTGGATGGGCAAGGGTGTAAGGATTAACCAACAACCTGTCTTGCTATTCCCCAATACTCCTGAGAGACAGGGAAGATCCTATTCTTTGTGTGCTGAGCAAGCAGCCATGTGAAAATTTCCTGGTCTGGAACAAGGGATGCCCTGCAAAGTCAATTTTTAAATGTGTATTTAAATTATTTTTCTCATGAATTAAACCTGCTCTTTAGTTGTGAGTTCTGAAAGGAGGAATTGTGGCAGCTTGGGGTTCTTTTCAGGTGGTAAAGGTCAGTCTCAGATTAAATGATGAGATTAAAAGAACAGGCATTTAATAATAGATATAAATATTATATTATATTATATTATATTATATTATATTATATTATATTATATTATATTATATTATATTATATAATTACACAATATATATTTACATATAATATATATTATATAATTAATATATAGTATATATGTTAATATATATGTTCATAGATTTTAATATATAACAGGCATTTAATAATATATATTAATATATTGATATATTAATATAAGATATTATATATAAGGCAGGATGTACAGGGCAGTGGAGGAGAGAGGTGCTTAAAAGCAGCGTTTACATTTTTTTTTTTTAATCAGAAGCCCTTTCAGAGTGATGCAGAGTGAGGGAGCAAAGCCTTGCAAGGCACTGTGATGTAATATCACGCATTTCTTCTCAGTGAGAAAATTCCCAGCCCACTTCTGCCACTGGACCCTGCATGGAGGCTTTTACAGCTCTGGGATTTGTGCAGTTCCCTCTGGATGAGTGGGGTCTGCCCTTGCTGATGCCCTCCAAAGTACGGGCCAGCTCTTCAGATCAGGTGCCACAGTCACAGACTCACCATGGGCACAGGATCTGTGATGGAGGAAATTTCCTCTGGATCAAACAGAATGCTTGGAGGCAGAAATGTGCAATTACTTTTTTTTTTTTTTTAAAGGCCATAAGACACCTTTTTCTCTCTTTCCTGCCACTCAGCATGCTTTTTCCAGGAAACTCCATCTTCAAAATCCCATCTTCATGAGCTTCACAATGCCCTTGCTCCAGCAGTGCCATAAGCCCTAGAGCTTCTGCTTTGTGAGTTTACTGTGCAACACAGAACAAATTTAAAGCATGGCTTTAAAAGGTTTCTCAGTATGGTTGCATATTTCACCAGCAGAAGAAATAAGAGATTTAGTGAACTGACATAACATTTATACAATTTTTGTTGTGCCTGTTTCCTGTTTATAGTCTCTTTTTGGGTTCAGATATCCTTGTGAGATGAGGATACCTGAAAATGGTTTATATGGCAAATTTCTACATGCCGTGTGGACACTTTCTTTTCCCCTTTTTTAAATTGAGTCCTGAGCTATGATTTTTTTTTTCTCTGCTGTCTTTTGTGTTCATATTTACATTTTACATTCCTCTTTAGCCCACCTGCACTCTCCCTGTGGAGGACCTCAGATTTCTTTTAAGCTGTGAACACACAATTTATCCATTCTTTGGCTTAAGGGGTTTTTTTCCTTTCTCCAGACCAGCACCATGGAGAAAAACCTGGAATAGTTTTTCTTCCACAGCCTAAATGAAGGCTGCTGCTGCTGCTCTCTGAGGTGGCAGCCCTGACCACAGGAGATGGATTTCTCACCTAGCAAAGCTTTCTCTGGTGCGTCACTGCCTGAGCCCAAATGCAGGGCAGCAAACATAACACTGAATCCAGCATGAGAGAAGGAGAGATCATTCTGATGACTGCTCTTGATCTCAGTCAAAAAGGGATTAAACTTTGCATGGAAAGGGACACAAGCACGCTCCAAGTGCAGCAGTCTGTGTGGAAGGGGATTTTAAGAGCAGAAGGGAAGGAATCAGACTTCATGGATGTGGCTTTTTGACCTCGAATCTGCCTGGAGATAAAGGGACAGATGCAACTGTGTTTAAAAGAAAGAATCTTTAAAATATCATCAGTGATTTCAATTAAATTCTGGGTAACTGTGGATGACCTGAATTATTGTCAGGTGAGTTGGTACTGTCACAGTAAGTACACACATGGCATCTGTGACAGACATCTTTTATGGAAAATCCTTTCCTTAGAATTTTTTCCTCCTGAGAAGCTGAGAGGCATCAGGAACAAAAGGTAAACATTGATTATTTGCTGCTGTGGAATGCAACAGGTGCATCTGTGATTGGTCTCATGTGGTTGTTTCTAATTAATGGCCAATCACAGTCAGCTGGCTCAGACACAGAGCTGAGCCACAAACCTTCATTATCATTCCTTCCTATTCTATTCTTAGCCAGCCTTCTGATGAAATCCTTTCTTCTATTTTTGTTGTATAGTTTTAATGTAATATATATCATAAAATAATAAATCAGCCTTCTGAAACATGGAGTCAGATCCTCATCTCTTCCCTCATTCTCAGACCCCCTTTGAACACCGCCACACATACTCACTGTATTATATGAAAATTACCATTTCTGACAGGTCCTGCAGAGTCTCAGTTTAACCCACAATGGGTTAAATGCCCACTGTGTGGCATTTTGCAGCTCAGAGACAGACAGGCAGCCCGTGCTGCAGGCGTGCAACAGATACAAGCCAGCATCTCCGAGGCAGTGGGAGCATTTCAAGCTCTTGGAGCAAAGCCAGGCTTTAGTCATTCTTTCCCAAGGCTAATCCTTGGAGTGCTCATCCTTGTGCTGGTTTAATTTATCAGAGCATAACAGTGCACACTCTCACTCCTTAAGAGTGAGCACCAGCAGCAAACCAAGGGGCAGAACCTGAACAGAATGAAAGCCCTGGCAGAAGGGTTTAGCTCCGAGGTGCAGATTAACCCCTGTGTTTTCAGAAATGTCAGAGTGCTGCCTCCCCCTTTTGTTTGAGTTGGTGACTAAGAGCTTCACCCACTGGTGGGAAAGACAAATCCCTGTGACACATTCTTGGTTTGGAGAGGAACAACCTGTGCAAGCAGGGGCCAGGGCTCTCTGCATCAGAGCAGAGTGGGGCTCCCTCCACACAAGGCAAAAACCAACCCATGTGCTGTTTTTAAAAAGAGGGTTTGGGTTTTTTAATAAAAATCCTGTTTTATTGTGATGCAGGGTACACTCAAGTCTTCCAATATGGATTATTTCTAAAGGATTTGTCTTTGAAGCTGATCCTGAGACACAATAAATAATATGAAATTATTGGTGAAGCATTTATTGAATGAAATACTGAAGTACAATCCTAGAATAGCTTTGAAGGAAGCACAGTTCTGCAGTTATCTTTATGTATTAGCATCTTTTAAAATAATCAACAATAACAGCAAAAAAATTTCACAGTAATCCAATGTACTAATCAGTGACAACATGTGATATGGGATCATCTAATCATGTTTACACAGGCTGGTCTATTATAATATGAAGTCTTCAGGGTTATCACTGTAAATCATTGCTGGAAGTTCACTTATAGCATGTCTGTGAAAGACAAAATATTTTCTAAATAAAGGTGAAAATAGGAGACAGATTCTCCTTCTGCTTCCATCAGTCCTGGCACTGCCTCACATACAGAAGTTATCCCATGAGAAAACCTACAGAATACTGCAGAAAGATGTTAATGCAATTAAAAAAAATTAAAAATGAAAAAAAATTACAAAGTTTACACATTTGGAGAGCTTTCTCTTTTTCTTGAAATTGTCACTTTATTGATATTAAATTTTTGTGACATTGCATGGACCCAGGTGGATGCAGGAGCACTAGGAATGGCACAGGCCAGTCCAAGCAGCTACAGCCTCTTAAATCTCTAATAACCACACATTTGTGAGAATTTATCTTCACCTGAGATCATTAAAAACATGGAAATTATGAATATGTACACAGTGAAAACAGAATTGAAGAGGGGGTAAAAGCAATTGAACATTACTTAAATATTGGAATAGCTTTTCAGAGAAGGGCAGCTCTGAATATCCACAGATTATTTTTTTATGGAATACTAGAGAAATTTGTTCAGGAGAAGCTGTCCACTACCTCACATGGAGCATTTGTGATAGCCCTGTCAAAACTTCAAATTAAAAACTTTGGCAGCCCTCACTCTTTCTTTGCTTTCTTGCTCACACATGAAAAAATGAGAAATTCGTAATTTAGAAATGGTACATTTTTTTCCGTAAAAACATTCCATATTTCATTGGTGGGGTTTTTTTTGTTTTGTTTTTTTCAGTGTATTTATGCCAAAATTGTCTGTGTTTAATCAAGGGAGACATATGAAAGTTACTTTCCTAGTCACAGTGACCCATGGAAATAAACAACTACACATTGGGTGTGTGTCTGAGGGATTTATGTACAAATATGTTTGAATGCATGAATTAAAGCAGAAAAAACAACAAAAAAAAAGAGGCAAAAAAATCATGCTTATCAACATAATGTTTTTAGAAAAGATTTTGTATTTCACAGGAGCAGCCAGACGTGCTAAAAGGGAACTTCCAGTAATGATTTACAGTGATATCACTGGGGGGGGGAAGGGAAAAAAAAGGGAAGGCAGCAGTTTTTCAGTTTTTCACAGTTTTTGACAGTGCAGATCTCTGAGTTAACTGCACATCTCAGGTCAGTCTGAGCTCTTGGCCCTGTGAATTTCCTCTGAGATTGTTTGCATGTACCCATCTCTAAAAATGCCCCGTTCCTGGGGTCAAATCCCTCCCCTGGAAAATATAAATGCTGCAGAATCTGCTGCTGTAACAAAACAGAGGCAGGGCAGGGAGGAAAACCTCATCCTGTGGTGCCCAGTGAAACACCTGCCTTGTTTTGGGATAAGAAAAATATTTATTTTTGCTGCCTCTAACACTCCTCCTTTACCTCCTGCAACCAAGTGTTGATAAAAGAATTTTTTCCCATTTCATCCCATGCACATCTTAATTAACCCGTACTCCTTCACATAAATGCTTGAATTTTACACAAAATACAAGTTTTAGGGGTTCTTTTTCCTCTGCTGCATAAGCAGGCATTGTGTGACAGCAACAAGTGGTTTTATATGTACTTGGAGATGTGTAACTTCCATTGTGTGAAACAGCTCAATGTAAAAGCTGTAGGAGGGCCATAACCCAATCACCTGACAGATATGGCAGTTAAAATGGATCATATTTTAAAGTTTAATTCCTGGAGTCAGAGGTAAGCTGCCACCTTCATCTCAAGCTGCTTAAAAACCATGGGGTTTTTTGGATATAAAAAGTATTCCTTTAATTGAAAACTGAATACATGCTGTGGGTGGTCAAATAAGGGCACAATCTTCTTTTCCTTCTGGTTTGTATTTTGTACCCTTTCCCAGTGGGACAGAGAGAAAACAACAGAATAAATTGTGAAAGACAGCAACTAAATAACACAAAAGGCAGGACTGTCACTGTGTTTAACAAGTAGGTGCCTTTGCCTCCCCTCACCACACCCCAACATGCTCAGGGGACAGCCAGGAATTCTCTAATGAGTCATTACCACCCCATTTAATTTTAAAAAAATTATCACCCCATTTTCAAAAATTTAAAAAATTTTTGCACCTACAGGCTGCAAAGCATCTGGGTTTGCTTTTATGCAAAGAAAAGCCACCTGCAAAGTGAAATAGCCTTCCCAAGTTGTCTCCTAGGACATTGTGACAGTGGGAGCTGTCAGGGACATGCTGCCTCCTGAGAATTCAAAACCACAAAGCCCCAGCAGCTTTCAGGGCACTTTTGGATGCCCCACAGCTTTGGAGAAGGCCTAATGAGGTTTTTCACCATGGTTTGTGTGATGCACAGAGGAACTGCAGGAGCTGTGAAGATCCAGAGGGGTTGTCAGGAATTCCTGACATTGGGAGCACCTCTGTGCTGGCTTAGTTTAAGCTCAGAAGATGTCCCATCTGTGTGACAAGTGGCTTTGTCCAATGCCTGGAGAATGTTCTGACTTGATGACAATTTTCTCTGTCAAAACCGGCAGGCAGTGCCTATTATCTATAGGAAAAAATAATAAAATAATAATTTAAAAATGCTGTAAACGAGTTCCTAGACTGGGCCTGGCTTTCACCCAGGCAGGAATGAGGAGGGAGGCGGGCAGGATGGGTTCAGGTCTGTCAGCACCTGCTCAGTGTGTCCCTGCCAACATCCAGCCAGGGAGTGATTCAGTGATATAATAATGGCTGTGGGTGAAAAAAAAACTTTTTTTGTTGGGTGAGTGCAACAGTGCAGAACAGGAGCCAAGCTGAGCGGAGCCTCTCTGTGCCCCTGGCAAGAACAGGCAAGGCAGAGCCCATGAGAAGGAAGGAAAAGTCAACTTAATTTTGCCTTTCAAGTGATAGCCAGCCCTGAGCTGGGTGGTTCCTACAGGGATATGGGCAGATATTTTCATGCCAGGGCCACAGTTCTTGGCTTTTCCAGCTGTAATCAAAATAAAAGTGGTACAGCGCTGCAAAGGGAGGCTTTTCCTGAGAAATTTCAGATTTGTTTTTGGCAGGCACAGGGAGCCCTTCAACAGTACAGCTGTGGTAAATCACTTTTTCACCAGCATGAAGGTGAATCCTTCACCACCACGCTGTGGTGAATTTAAATAGTTACAAAAAAATAACTCATTGTTTTGGACTGTATTTTATTCTATTTGGGTTTTGGTTTGTTACATTAATATATATATATATATATATATATATATATAATTTAATTATATATTTATTTATATATATTTATATATATAAATAATTATATATTTTCTATATTATATTTATATATGAATATATATTTTTATACACATGCATATACATGTATATATATACATGTCTGCTTGTCTTTATGTGTATATATATATAAAGTATATAAATAAATACAAATAAATAAATAAAACTATATGTGGTAATCTACTTCATTCAAAACGCTGTTTTTAGCTTAGCTAAATATAACCCACTTGTCCCTCTCTGCATAGAAATAGTGCAATATGCAACTTTCGTGGTGACGTTAGACTTTGATAATTTAAAAAATAAACTTTGATAGGGCACTTTATTATCCTTCCAAGGTATATTGTGGAATGTCAAGGATATCATTTGAAATACTTTTAAAGCCAAATAATATATTGGGAAAAAATGTGTATGCTTTGTGTACATACACAGTATGAAAAATTCACTCAAGGCAGCTGCAGCCTCAAAGCACATGGTGTAAATTTTCTGTGTTTGTAAGGGAAACCTTAGAAAGCATAGGATTTTTTTCAGGATGCAAACATATTTTTAAACTATCTATACTTTTTCAGGCCAAAACTTTCTTTTTATCTTCCCATAATATGTTTTGAAGAATGAAGAACAAACAATGGGTCAAGAACAGGAAGGCTCAGGAATGTAACCCTAGATATATGTATTACTAAATATAAATACAAATATATGTACATAAATGTACACACATTTTATTTTATTTTATTTTATTTTATTTTATTTTATTTTATTTTATTTTACTTTACTTTATTTTACTTTATTATTTTTTATTTTACGTTTGGGTTTTTTTTAACTCTTGGGGGGCATGATAATGCCTATTTATAAACTTTTTCATAGCCTCAGTCAAACCAGCACTGAGAATAAATAAGCAGTGTTAAAACAGAGCAGAGAATTTAGAGCAAGCCTTTTGCTCACAGTGAATTCTAATGCACCCAGGTTAATGTGTCACTTTCAAGCTGGCTGCACCCAGACTTCTGAGGATCGAAAAACGTCTTTAAAACTGACTCACATTTTACTCCTGGGTCTGTACAGGGCACAAACTCCTAAACAAAAAACTTTCCAAGCTCCAAACCTGTTGTGGGCCTCTTTATGCAGTTGATTTTTTTTTCCTTTATTCCCCTCTTTCAAGCACTTTAGGCTAAGCTGGCACGTGAAACTTCTCCATCACCCCAGAGGAAAACCAGTTTATATCAATCCAGATTAAAACACACACAGTGGTCCCTTGCAGCTGTAGGAATTTTGCCAATGCTCCTCCTTGTAGGAGCTTAAAAATGTCCATCAACTGAGCTGTATCTTTTGGCCCGTTTTTGCATGAACTCTTTCATTTTTATTTTTTTAGCAAAAAAAAAAAAAAAAAAAAAGTTATGTAGAAGGCTTAGGAAGTCCAAAAAGATTACTGAGGATTGTTGAGAACATTTGTATTGCTTTTCCCCTGAAATGAAACCTCCCTGGGGTGAGCAGAACCCGGGGTAGTTTAGGAACCCTCACAATTTTCCAGCAGGGGTCTTGCTAGCAGCCAGGTTTAGGGAGTATCAAGTGTCCTGTGAAGAACTTTATCTGGCCTCTCACGAAGACTTTTCATGCTTCATATAAACAGCTGGAGATTTTTCAGGCATTATTATCACAGAGTTGTTTATTTGGGGGAGGAAACACCAGTCTTCAGCACTGGGCTGCCCCATATATTATGTCTCTTTTGGAGGCATTTCTTTTTCTTGGCAGCTGGGATTTGATAAACTGTGTTTTCTTCCTAACCCTGTGACTGACACAGCGTGCAACTTGGAGTCAAGTGCTTAGCATTTCATTTCTGTAGGCTGCAAGCCAAGCTTTTCACTCCAGTGTTTGGGGGTGTGGGCTGTGTCAGGGTCTCAGAGGATGCTCAGTTCTTGGATATCGACACACAACCTACAAAATTTACGGCGTTTTTGTGTGGTTTTTTAAGCTGTGGTTACAAAATCCTGAGCAACAAGGGGAGCAGAGTCCTTTTCCCACCTGCAGCTAAGATTTTCTGCAGTGTTTCTATTCAGTTTCAGTTATTTATATCAGTGTTTCTGATCTGCTATCACCTGGTTCTGTGTGCCCACCTCTACTTTGCAAAAATTTTGGCTGGATTCTCCAACAACCAGTTCGAGCACAACCAGTGGAATTAGGGCTGTGCCAGTCTGTGGAGCAAGTTTTCATTTTCTACCTTTTCCTGGATTTTCCTCTCTCTAGAAGGTTTGAAGTCTGCCAGGGCTGTAAGGGCCTGGAAGCAGGAGAGGAATTTCAGAGAAAGAAATGATGTGATACTGGAAAATGCCGTGCAGGTCATCAAGGCTCAAACCATGGCACAGCTCCTTTTATCCTGGATGGCTCTTCCTTTCCCCAGACTCCCCTAGCATAAAACATTTGTTTATTCACATCCTTAATATGGTTTTTTTCACTTTCTTTGAACCCATTTAGCCACTGTCATTCATGATTTACCTTGGGATTAATTTTTTTTCTTGAGAAACAAAAAAAAAAAAAAAAAAAAAATTAATGTCTGCTCTCAGGAATACAAGCATGGACAGAATTTAAATGTGTTGACAAAAAGTCTTTTTGCAGTTAAGAAAAATTGTGTCTTACTCCATGCTCATTCCTGGAGGTAAGTATCAGCCAGAGTAAGTAAATACAGGAAAAATCATCGCCAGTATTTTGAAGTTTACAATCCATACTAATCCCCTTTTTCTGTCTCAACACAAAATATGCAATTATTAACAATTATTGTAAGTTATGCTGGGTTTTCTGGGGATCTATTGCATACAAAATACTAAAAAGGGAGAAGTAAAGAGGAAAGAAAGAGAATGAAAAGAAGGAAGTGGCGGAAGGAAGGAAGTGGCGGAAGGAAGTGGCGGAAGTGGCGGAAGTGGCGGAAGTGGCGGAAGTGGCGGAAGGAAGGAAGGAAGGAAGGAAGGAAGGAAGGAAGGAAGGTCACATTCAAGAAAGAAAAACGTTTTTTCAAATTTGATTTAGAAAGATGAACAGGTAAGTATAATGTGTAAATGAGTATATATTTAATGAAGAGAATAAATACATTTTTAAACAACAAAAAAATGGTACTAAAACCAAATCAAAAGCTTAGAATGAAGAGATAAACAAAAGCTAAAGTGACTTCAAAATGTGCAAAACTTCAATCCACTTCCAGCCACTTGGCCATACTCCCTAGGTCATTTTTGTTCTGTGCCCTGCCATGAATTCACAAGGCATACTTCCTTCCCTCTCAAGGGTTTCCATTGACCAATGATTATTTACTGTTCTACACATTAATTCTTCCAGGCCACAGGTAATTGGAATGGTATTAGAATGGTTGAGCTCTCAGGAAAATTAATTATTGGGGAATATAGAGGAATACAGCACTCAGCAGGTGAGCAAGAAGTTCTTTTAGGCATAAAGCAAGAAAGGACAGAATCTGATCTATTACCTGAATATTAAAAATCTATTACCTGATTTATCTGATCTATACTGAATCATCTCCTGGGCAAGGACAAGTGCATTTCCAGAACTGGTGAGACTACCAGAGGCAGAGGGCATTGCAGCCTTAGCATGAGCTGTCCTTTAAGAGAACTGAGGGAGAGACACCAGAGATGCATTCAGAGTCGTCCAGAAAACAGGCTGGGAGGATTGTAATAGTGCTGCAAAGCTATAAATCAAATGAGACAGAGGAAAAAACTGGGGGGGAAAAAAAAAGAAAAAAAATTAAAAATACAACATTTAAACCCAGGAATCTGCACATTCAGCACATCAATGGCAGGTTTGTGGGATATCATCACTTTCAGCAACCAAAGCAGGGGTGAGGGGGAAAGGCTGTAACAGACACTGCAGAAGGGGAGGAAATGGGATTTTGGTCCTCAGTGCTTCCCTGGGTACTGTCACAGGGACAGGCTGTGCTCTCAGCACTTGCAGTGCTTCACCCTTGGCAAGATCCCTGCAGGTCCCAAGGGGCCAGGCTGAATTTCAGCAGGACAGTGAGGCAATGTGTGAGAGCAGTAAATGTCTTAGAAATGCACTGTGTGCTTGGTGTGCACTGACACCGGACATTTTTACACCCTTCTCTTCTCTTCTCTTCTCTTCTCTTCTCTTCTCTTCTCTTCTCTTCTCTTCTCTTCTCTTCTCTTCTCTTCTCTTCTCTTCTCTTCTCTTCTCTTCTCTTCTCTTCCCTGAACTTCCCTTCCCTTTCCTGTTTTCCTGTGAACCCCAGGCAATACAAATTTGTTTCCTTGTCCATTGTTCCAGACCAAACTCTCACCCCAGCACCCTCCCCGTCCTGATTCCAGGTAAATTAGATTTACCTGCCACCAATCAAACCAGCCCACACTGGTTTGGAGGTGCAGTTTTTGGCCAGCTTTGTGCCAATGGCATGGTGCAGGAGATGAACCTGCCCAGGTGAGGGTGAGGACCAGGAATTTGGTGTGGTCAGCATCCCACAGGGAGAGGGCTTGGGCTGCTAAATCTCAGTTATTGATGGATTCTGCTTCTTGTGAGGGCTCACAGAGCATGGCAAGGCCAGTGGCAGAGTCAGGGGGTGGCAAAGCAAACTCTCTCATCACGTACATGAACAACCAACAACTCACCAGCCCTCCTCTTACTCCCAACCCCACCCACCCACTGTGGGATGGAAGGAGAAGCAAATCAGAAGAGCAAAATCGAGGGAAATTGATCACAATGAAGACAGTTTAACAAGTAAGGCAAAGCTGCACACACAAGCCAAGCAAAAATATTTTTGCCACCCCATCTCTATACAAGTATAGCTGCATATTTCTATAAAGAATAGAAATTATGCTGCGGGAAGGAGTTCTGCTTTTCAGCTTCCCTGTGATCCCAGCATGAAACAGGAGTTAAAAAGGAAAACAGACCAGAAGCAGTTTGATTAAGTGTGGTTTTTCCCCCTAACTTATGAGTTGCAAGAGACAAAGCTTTCCTTATAACCAGTTTGAAATAGGCTTTAAAGGAGACACCTTTGATATTTATGGAAGAATGAGAAACATCAGAAAATGAAATCTGCAAATAGTAGTAGCAGTCTGTTCAGAATCTGAGCCCTTTAAATAAGCGACACTTCTTTGCTGAACATGTTTTTCCTGTCAAACTTACTTTAAAAATTTATCTTTTTTTTCTTTCTTTTGTTTCCTTCCAAAGAGCAGTGAGACACCACAATAGGTCTTATTTAAAGAGGTTTTGTTTTATTAGGCATAATGAAAGGTTTAGTTCATCTTCTAAGCTTGGAACCGTCACTCTGGCGACTGTGTAAACAGATATTTTAAGTGCAGATTAAGAATTACATTATTACATTCTCTACACAGAGAAATGCTTGGTTTAAAAGTGAATAAGATAATTACCTACTGATTTTTGGGAAATGGTGCCAAAAGAACCTCAGTGAATTGTTCACTGATTCCTCGACTAAAATTCTCAAAACCACATTTAATCTCTTTTAAAGAGAAGAACTGTCTTTTTTTTTTTCATTTTTTTTCTCTGGTAAAAGGCTGGATTGAGAACTGTGGTTGCCAAAACAAGAGAATCTTAAATATAACTTGATTACAATCTGAAACAGTACCTAGAGGGCCTGACAGAAGAGGTTCCCTGACTCTGAAGCAAAGAGGGGAACGATTGTCTAGCAGTTGGTGATGGAAAATTAAATTTAAATGTAAATTATAAATGAGAATAATTAACTACTAAAACCACCTGTCAAAGGCCTTTTTTTTTCTTTCTTTCTTTGTTTTTTTAACAGATAACAAGGTTTTCTCCAGTGAGAGTTATTCTTTTTTGCAATTAATGATAACTTTGTTGTAAGATATTTGGAAAATGTTCATTCTTTTCCCCACATTTGAACTTTCTTTAAAGGTATGTCTAATATGATTCTTCTTTTGCAAAAAAAACCAAAAAAAACTTTCAAAGTTTTGATGCTTAACATCCCATCCCTATGCTATTGTATTTAAGACTGGTTAAAACTTTTTCTTACGCAATAATTTGAGACTTTCAGTTCTCAATCTCAGCTGAATAAATCTGAACTCAGATATTTCATTTGAGATTTTTTTCTATGGGATTTTTTTTCCAATCAGCTGTAATTTCCATCACTTGGAATTTCCACCTCGAGGACAGTTCATTTTCCAAAACACAGGATAAACTTCAACTGAAAAATGGTATATTTGAGATGGGAAAAAAAACGATGAACCTCTTTGATGCAGTGAGTATGGTGGAAGACACATACATGAATTTCCAAGCAGCTGGGAAAAAAATTGTATTTTATTTCTATATGTTACTAGAACAATATTAGAACCCATGTGAGCTGGTATTTTGGCAATTATTTGATTAGAAAATTAACATTTTTATGACAGATACAATTTTTCCCTTTCCAAAGGAACATCTATGATTTTATATACTTGAGTTTCAGATAAATTTCATTTATAGAAATTAAGACTTTTAGCATTTTAACCAGAACATTAGATGTTCTGGAATGCAGATTACTCTTCCAAAGGTGGAAAAATCTCCAAGGGACTTCATGTTTCAAATTTTAGCCTTAACTAAATATAAACATATTAAAGAAAACAGTAAATAAAGGCAGCCCTTTTCTGAGGAAGTTCGCAGAGTCCGATTAAATATCATTATTGAAGATTGACCAAGATTGCAGATATTTGAGGCACAAATTCCTTGGGAACTTAGGGACCAAACAATAGAACAAGATTTGGACTTTATTTCCATGCTACTCTGTCTTCTGCTGCACATTCCTTAACACTTGGAATTGCTAAATACAACAAATTCTTTTTAAGCTGATATGGACAATTCCTTTTTAAAAATAACCTAACATTAGATTTTTGTGTGTGCGTGCTTTATTTTTACAGTTTCTCTCCTTTCTCTCTCTTGGTAAAAATAAATGAAAAAAAAAATTACAATTCCATTTGACTTGAATTAAAAACCTGACACAAACCTGTCAGAGTAATTCTTGTCCTGAGCCCCTGCAAAGGCCATGCTGCTCACAGAAATGCTTGGAAATGCCGTTCTTAGTGGCAGCAGAAAACCTAAAGCAAATTACTGAGTTTTGAGCAGCTTCCCTGCTTGTGTCCTCAATTATAAAATACGTATATTAATGGATATATCTCAGTTGTCTGGCACATTGAAGGTGGTTCATCTGGCACAAATCTGTTTCCTTTGCTGCACTGTAAGCAAAGCAAAGCATCTGGCCACTTCCTTCAGCTTGGAGGAATTGAAAAACCCAAATGCATTTTGAAGAAAATTACAGCAAAGAAATGAAGTAGCCTTATTTTTTGCAAAAAGGCCTGATCCTTTAAAAATTTTTGTTAGTTTTTTGGGTTTTTTTCTCTCTCTTTCTTTCTTTCATTCTTTCTATCAAATAACTAAATTTACCTTCTGCTACTGATGCGGAATGATTAAGGTGAAGATTAAGGTAAATGTAGGGCAAATAGCACCTGCAGGTAATGCTTTGCATAAGTTATTGTCAGTGTCTGTTATGTATAAGGACTCTATTATTTATATCTAAATTTGATATCTTTACCCAAATTAGCTCTGTTTTCAGGGATGGCTCTTTCTTTTCCCCTGTGCTTGTGCTGTTTCTCATGAGCAGTCTGTGTTTTAGTTTGGTTTGGTTGTGGGGTTTCTTGTTTGGTTTTAGCTGCCTTTTTCTTTTAATTCTTATTTATCTATTATTTTTCTCAAAAATAATATTCTGTTATTTTTCTCAAATAACAGAATAGATAAATAATTCTTATCTATTATTTTTCTCAAAACATTACTCAATGTTCAGGCTACTTCGTATTTAAACTTCATTAAAGCCTTCTCGAGTTGGTTCACCTTAATTCAGTTTGCTCCTCCTGTTAAATTGCATTGCTTTTACACCAAATCTTGCTTAATCTGCTAGAAAATGCACACACATCAAAGGATGGAATATCATGAAGGCAAGGAATGTGATGGGGAAATATGAGTGGCAGAATAACTGTTTGATCAGAGTTGTCTTCCTAATTTTACTCAAAGCCCAGTTAATAGAGATTTCGGCAGTTTAACATCGTTGTGCTGTTGCCCTTAGTTTTGCATATCACACATCTGAAAACAAAACAACAAAACAACAAAAATCCCCTTTTAGGCCACTGTCTGTGAGTGAAAGTCATGAACAATTTAATTCCTGTTAGTAAGGGCTTCACTGAATGAGACATTAGCAGGCAGGAAGGTTTTAATTTAGAAGAGCGCAAAGTTTTGTTGTACAATTACAAAAACCTGCGCCGAAATCATAAGGAGTATTCAGATGTGCTTCTTTTATCAAAATTTGCAGGGATTTGATATCTCTTTATGAGTCTGTCTTAAAGAATTCTGAGTCCCGTTTTTTATCAGCACACAATCAGAAATCACTCGACTTTGTTTGAGGGCACACACTGATTTCTGTCGGTGTCACTTTCCCTCTCCAAATGCGACCATCTGCTTTGGTCATCGTGACAATTGTAAAGTGGCTTTGGTCAATTTACACTTCAATAAGACAATTATCTGGGTTAGCACCTATGCTTAACTCCTGAAATAATTCGTTCTTTGAATGTCATGGGCAAGTGAGCCACTTTGTACTAAAGGGGCAGTTGCAGATTGATTGCAGATAAATCTCTGATTTGCTGATATTTGTGAAAGAATATTTTAAAATATAAGGATCTCCCTCCTATAGACAAGTACAGATGGAAGAGAAAACCCGATAGCATTTTCTACTTAAGGTTTCATCAAAGCAAGAGATAATTGTTTGGAATTTAGAGGATTTTACCACTCAAAATTTTGTCTGTCCAGTGGCTTTTGCAGCAGCACCTTCGATTCCCTTTAGGAATGGGAACCAGCAGCTTGCAGTGTGTGGTATATAGTAGAGATAATTCCTTTGATCATTTATAACACAGTGTGTGACAATTCCACACCTGTGGGAGAGGGGAAAGACTTGGACTGGAACAGTCTGGATGCCTCTGTGGACAAGTGAAAGGAAAAATAAGAAAATAAAAGGAACGGGTAAGAAAAAGATGCTATTGATCACTCCTGTTTGCAAAAGAAGTGAGTTTTGAGCAGATGAACATGACCAAAGGGTAAAACACAACAGAACTATTCATTCCAGTGCACCAATAGGACTTAATTATAGACCCCTGGAGCCTAAAATAACAATTACAATTGTTTTTCCTTAGAATTAGAAAAGCCTACTACTCCCCTCATTGTCTTTTGATGATATGCTTAGTGTTCTCAGTGTGTAATGTTGATAAAATCTGCAGAGGAATAAAATACATATTTAAATAAAATCCTGCAAATCTTAGAAGTATTTTTTTCACATTGCTCTACTAGAGGTACTGTTTTCTATGTTTTATTTTGTAACTGCTGCACATCAGAAGCTGATTCCTTTACCTTTTGGAGCACATATGAAAATAAACACAATACAGACCTATGTGTTTGGCAAATAGCAGGGAATCTTTGAAAAGGCAGCTGTGTCTTGAGAAACAAAGAATATCTTCCTAGCCAAGGATTTTGTGAATGGTTTTGTAATTCAAAACAAACAAACAAGGCAGGTCAGTGAGTGCAAGCTAAATCTGAGAGACAGCAAAGAGAATAATGAAGTGACAGGCAGGACTATTCAGATAACACAAAGTGCTGTGGCTCTGCCTAGTCCTGAATCCACTGAGAAGCAGCAGGTTGCTCCTGTTGCTTTCTAATGCTGCTTAATTAATTTCTCCAAAGGCACAAATGTGAGCTGCACGACGTCTCAGATGTGAGCTTGGAGATGCCAGAGAAGACAACACCTCTGCCATGTCACTCACAGTCCAGGTGATCTGGGGATAACGCTCTGGAGAGGCCTTGGCAAACACATTTCTGGAGCTCTTTGATCTCCTTGCAGAGAGCAAGGTGTGTCTACAGTTCCTTCTGAAGGCAAGATTTAGTTAATTGCTGTTGCACAATTTCTGGTTTGTCCTCTGCGTGGCAAGGTATTTATTTCCACACCTAGTGCAGCAAAGGACAGTGTGTCACCTGTCATGTTCCCAGCCCTTTCAATAGTTACAAGGTGCTGCGTTCATGGGAATCATTAAACTCCTGCTTTGTGATACCACGGAACTAATATCTCAAAACAATTAGCCACGGCCTTGTGTTGATTTAAGATAATGCAATGCAGTCAATGTTTTCCTTGTTATTTCTGTAGAAACAGACAGGACCTGGCTCCCTGTGCTCAATCCAGTCCAGTCACTTGCAAAACCTCGTGTAGTAACACTCTTAGCTCAAAATAGATTCAATGGCTGTGACTCAAAAGGAAGAATTTGGCACATAACTTCAGAAGGAAGAAGAAATTCTGTAATTGGAGTTGTTTTTTTTTTTTTTTTCTGGCCATACTATGCATTTGAATTCTCTAGTATCAGAAGTGCAAATCCACATCCCAAGAAAAAGTGGTTTCAGAAAAAAACCAGTGTGAATAAAGAATATCAGACCCACTGCAAAGCCCTATGGATGCTCTGCTCTTCCAGTGTGTCTGGAATTAGTGGATTAGGAGCTGCCTAAGCTGAATTTCAAATCTCAGGGACCATATTTATAACCCAGTCATGTCCCATCTTCTGTGAGTTTCTCCAGTCCCTCCCTGAAATTTCTCTCACTAAATGCCATTGTTTTCTACCCTGCTGGGAATATCTGGGTAATCCTGGTAAAAGACCCAAAAAAAAGAAAAAATATATAAAGCTGTTGTCTTAACAATATAAACTCACATGTTCATTGGTGAGTAGGTGAAGCTCAAATAAAGAGCTATAAATTCCAATTATGAACCCCCTTGTTAAGTGACCTCAGAATACCATGCAAATAATGAGTTCTTGACGACCTGCCACATGAAAAGAGGAGCAATTGAGCAGATATTGTCTGTAACTCCTCATTTGGGGTAGCAGCATAGAAATCTTTTTTTATTATCATGCCTACCTTTTTAGGATTACCAGAAATGAAACAGGATTTCAGCCCTAAGAGGTTGAAGAAAAATCAAATCTGGCAAAAGTAGCAATGGTTGAGTGCTGCAAATATGGGCCAGAGAGGGGTGGAAAATGTGCTTTCACATAATGATTTTGCCCTAATACATAATTGTTAGAAAATTAGCAAAGACACCCCAACATTTAGTTATTGGAACATCAAAAAGGCATTAAGCACACTCTTTTCAACAGATGGAAAAGAATACAAATTATTATAAGATACCAGGTTTCTGGTGGTGAAGAAATTTTCATAACAATGACAACAAAAATATCTGATAATATTAGTTGATAAAATATTTTTTTAATTGCCTGGTTAAGAGAAAATGTAATTCAGACAGTCTTATACCTATAATGATTTTTGAGGAACCAGACTGCCACTAATAAACTCTGAAAGCACAGAGGTTCATCTCCAAGTGTTTTCAACCTAGGATGACAATTTTCTTTTGCAGATGGGTCAGCAGCTCAGCTGCCATGTGATTTAATTTCTGCAGAGGGTCGTCGTCCTCTTTTAGTTTACATTTTTAAACCAGCCATCTCCGGGTATGCATAATTTAATTTCTGAAAAGTTCCACTTGAAAAAATGGAAAAAATATGTTAATTTCATAGATGACTCTTTTGAGCTGAGTAGCTTGAAAAGTTTTTCAGCAACACAAGAACTTTTTCTACTCTCCTGCTACCTTCTGCTAGCTGAACATCAACAATGATTTGCATGCTTACATAACCATATTTAAGCCTGGTGGCCTGAGTTTCTCAATAAACCTGGGAGGATGGTGCCTACTGTCTTTGTATGTTGTTATTATGTTTCCAGAGTCCCAGCTCTCAGGCTGCCACAGCTCTGGGCTGTCCTGTCTTCTATCACGTCGGGGTCACCACTTGTTCTTATTATATTTGTAGAGTCCCATACCTTCTGGGTGGTTTTCTCACACGCGGCTCTTCACAGCAGTGTTGTTCCTGCGTCTTCTTCTTCCGGGCTCCTCCAAGGCTCTCCCTGACCAGCCAACCCACCCCTTTTAATCCCAGTTATCTTCATTAGCCACAGCTGCCGCCCAATGAAGGACATCACAGCTGCAGCCCATTTAGACCAACTAGGATCGGGGCAAGGCCACTTATACAATACATAGATTTCACTGAGACTCACAGGCCACTTATACAATACATAGAGTTTATTATGGCTCAAAGGCCACCTATACAATACATACTAAGTTTCAATGGCCACCTATATTTGGAGAGGCAGAGATTTTGGAAGGGACTGGAACATGCCCACAAAACCTGTCCTGGTATTTGCACACCAGTCACAAGCTGGGAGTTAGGGTCCCTTCAAACTTTTGTACTTGTAGAGAGTGTGACTGAGAAAAACCCCTTGTAGAGAGCTCTGCTCCAAAAGTGAGAGACAGGAAAATCATCACCGCTTACCCTGAAATTCCTCTGGAAATTTCTCCCTCTCTAAAATTCTCCCTCTAATTCTCCCTCTAAAACTTTGCCAGCTGGGTGAGAAAGGAGCAGAAATCTTCTTGATTTTTGCAGAGGGGGGAAAGAAAAAAATAATTAATCTCCAGATGTTTCTTGCTGTTGTTATTCAAGGGTTCTAGTAGAATTCTGCTACATCCTGAAGAGATTTTTTTTGAGTCTTTGAGGGGCAGGGGAGTGCAAGTGTTAGAGAAGAGACAGTGGTGGTTGGGTGCGGCCACCAGGTTTTGTCTAAAAACTTCTTTTTTTGAGAGAATATGTCAAATTTCGACAACATGATTTACAGGAAAAGGATTACATGATATATAGCTCATAGATTACATGAACAAAATCAAAATATTTTACTCCAATATTATTAGACCTTTTTACTGCATTTTCCAATTCTGGTGATTTATACTACACTGTAACAAAATAAAGGCATTTAAGACTTCAAAACAACATTAAAATATATAATCACTTCTGAAATTGCTAAAGGATTTTTTGCTGTGCTGCTACTGTAAGCAAACAACAAAGCACAAAATAATTTTCTGCGATGAAATTAAATTAAAAACTTCTTTCAGAACATGAATGTTTTCCTCTATTCATCTCCTCTTTCCTTGATTTGAGATAACTTCCAGTTGCTCAGTTATGAACTTTCTTTTCATGTGAAGGCCCTAAATCAGACAACCATGCAATCATAAATTCAAACATTGGTTTGCACTTCCAGCACAGATTCCAGGGGAAGGGAGGGTCACTCTCAATTCCAGGAAGGACGGCCTTAACCCCCAGACAAGGTAATTACAGTTAATAATTAATTTGGCCCTAATGTGTGGTAATCTCCAGCCATATGCAGCACAAGTGTAAATTAGTACACAAAGCTGGTGATGAAAGAACTGTTTGTTTACAGGAGTGGAAAACTAATTCACTTTTCATCCTGCTGGGTTTCAGAGTGAAAAGCAGAACAGTGAGATGCCAGCCTTCACTTCCCTGTAAATATATGATATATCCCATATCTGATATATCAGATATTAGATATATCTTATCCATAGGTATATCAATGATTTTTACCACCTCAGAGATAAGAGATGGTGAAGAGATGGTTTCATTTCGCAAAAGAAAATTCCCAATAGCATAACACCAAAGTCGTTGATAAAAATCTTAATAAAAATATTTGGTGGTTGGATTTTTTTTGTTGTTGCTTGCTTATTTGATTTCTCAAAAACCCAATAACTGAAAAATCTTGTTCTGAAATGTGCCTGCAGAAACTTTCATAAGAATTTGGGTTTCCTTGACATTCTAGTTTTCAGTGGAGTCTAGATCCAATTCCAGGCCACAGAATCCAGAAAACAGTGCTTTCGTGCTTTTTGGTAGAGGAAAACTGACATAAAATGTCTCCTATTCAGCTGTCATTGGAATTGTCTCTTCTAAAAGTATTAAATTCTCAGGAACAAAATGCAAAGTTTTCTGCGGAAAGTGAGCACAATGTCTGGGGACCAAAAATGAGATTTGAAAGTTAAATTTTCCTTTCTGACAGTTCCTATCAATATTTTCCTGTCAGCTCTCATAAAAGCTGAAGACAGCTCATAGTGTACTTTTATCAGATTTCATTCCTTTGATGTCTTTAAAATGCTTTTCTTTGGGGGTGAATAAATACAGAAAGACCAGAAGGGTAAAAAATAGGAGTAAGTGGCATAGAACTGATGGTAGAGGTAGGACACCAGGAAAATAATTGGTTATATTTACAGTTTGATTTTGTGACAACAAACTCCCAGTCAGCTGGCTTGAGTAACATTTAATAAGGTAGGAGAATAATGCTGAAATTGTCATTTCACTGCCATTCTTTCTTAAGGCATGTTGAAATCTCCCTGGTCCATCACTGATATTCACTGTGAATTTCTGCACTGATTTTATTTGTCTCAGCTCCCCCTCCAAGTCACACCAAACCTTCAGATCAACATCCAAACCTTGTTTCCATCCTTCATTCATGTTGTTCCCAAGGAAGGGAGGAAGGAAAGGACAGAGAAAAAATAGAGGGGGAGATAGAAAAAGTGAATAAAATTAAGAAAGAACAAGAAAAAAGCAAGGCAGCAACAAAGAAAAGTAAAACCAAGAGCACAAGCAATGAAGAGGATGCAGGAATGAAAAGAAGAAATAAATAAAAGAGAAGAACAAAACACAGAGGGCCAGAGTAGTCCCCTGTGACTTGCTTTCAATGGAATTTCTTCGGAAAGTCATTTAGCCCAAAGGGTTCTAGCAGTAGATTCCCACAATGCCTTGATGGATTGGTGTGAATGACTCATATCTTGACTTTTTCCAGCGTGTTTCATAAGATTTACACACTGGGCAACCCCAGAATTAACTTTGAAGCGGACCTTAGCTTTCCCAGCCTCTGAATTAGCTCCTGGCAATGACTTATTTTGGTGAGGACAAGAGTGATTTTGGGTTTCTTTTCATTGTTCATCAATACAGAACTTTGGAGCCTTTGAGCTTTGCAAGCCCAGCTGCCCCAGCTTTGTCTAAATTGTTTGTAAACAGCTCCATGCACCAAACACAGCTTTGTTCCTTCACTGAGGACTTGGGGACTTTACTGAGGACTTCATTTTATTTAATTTTTATTTAATAAACTCAAATAAAATGAATCTCTCAGCGTGTGATGTGAGCCCAGGTTTCAGGAGCTGTCCTCCCAGCCCTGGAATCCTGATTTGCAATGCTGAAATGAGTCAATGAGAGAAAAGAGCTCAGGCATATCCTGCACTGCCAGCCACACATGGGGCAGCAAAAGTTGGGTTTAAAGTGTGGATTAGGCTCCAGGTTTTCCCTGCTTTTCCTGCCTGAAGCCACCCTAAAGCCTGCCTGGCTGCAAATGGGGCATGGCTAGTGCTTCCATCCAGGATCTGCTCTAGCAGTGGATCTGTTCCACCACATGGCTTTTGTCCCTGGTGTCACCTTCCACAGCTTTGGCTTTTCTGGCACAACAAATTTCCAGCATTCCGGCCCCAAAAAAAGGTTCCGTTTATGGCAGTGGCCCAGGGAAGTCTGGCCTGATGCTTCCAGGATATGCAGAATTTGAATAAAGACTTGACCAACACACAGCCTGCCATTCCCAGTCAGTTGTGGAGTGACTGTGAAACCAAAACAAAAAACAAAAACAAAAAAACAACCAACCAACCAACCCACCCCCCCTAAAAAAAAAAAAAAAAAAAAAAAACACAAAAAATCCACAAAAAAACCAAAAAGACAGAAAAAAACCAAAAAAAGGCTGGTTCCTGATGACATATCCCTGATTCAGTTGGTCTTCAGTTGGTCCTGAAAGCGAAAAAAGAAAACCCAAAAAAAACCAAAAAACCAACCAAAAAAAAAAAAAAAAAAAACCAAAAAAACCCCCCACCCAAATAAAACAAAACACAAAAAACCCAAAAATAACCACCACCAAAAAAGCCACAAAAAACCCAAAAAACAAAAAAAAAAACAACAACAAAAAAAAAAGCAACAAGGCTGGTTCTTGATGACACATCCCTTATTCAGTTGGTTCTGAAAGGGAAAAAAGAAAACCCAAAAAAACCCCCAAAAAAAACCAAAAAAGCCCCACCCAAATAAAACAAAACACACAAAAAACCACAAACAAACTCACCAAAAAAACCAACTAAAACCCCAAAACCCAAAAAAGACAACAGCAACAAAAAAAAAAGCACCAAAGAAAAAAGGCTGGTTCTTGATGGCACATCCCTGATTCAGTTGGTCCTGAACAGAAAAAAAAAACCAAAATAAACCTAAAAAAAGAAAAGCAAACCACAAAAATACCCAAGAAACCTCACAAAAAACCACCCCCACCAAAACCCCAAAAAACAAAACCCAAAAAAAACCCCAAAAAAAAAAAAACGCAAAAAAAAGCCTGGTTCTTGATTACACATCCCTGATTCAGTTGGTCCTGAAAGAGAAAGACTAAAAAAAAAAAGAAAAAAAAAATAAGCAGGAGGTTTCTTTGCCTGAACCTGCCAGTGGAAATCTGACACCGTTCGGTGGTTACAGTGAAACGCTTTATTAAACTTCAATCGCTCTTTGAAACTGAATGGTTTCGATTGCCACACGAAATGAAACTGCTGCCGTCTGCTCGCTGCTGGGATGCTGGCTAGACAATCCATTGAAAAATGCACCGTGGCTGCAGAGAACAGATAGCACTGTGTTTCTAACCAGTAGCCTGATTTTCACCTGAAATAAGCACCTGCTCCTCCCACTGCCTCCCTCTTTCAACCTGTAAAAAAAAAAAAATTAAAAATAAACCACAAAATTCCCAAACAAATCTTGCTTAATAATAGTAGTAGTGTTGCTTAATTATAAAGCAGATGATGCCCATACAGAAATGCTCTCCTGCCTCTCACTTACTCTTTTTCTAGTGAAAGTTTGGCAAAACTTTTTTTGCTAATATGAATAATTTCTCTTGGAAATGTAATAATCTGCTAATATGTAATAATTTGTTAATATGTAATAATTTATCTTGGAAATATAATAATTTTTGCTAATATGTAATAGCTTCTCTTGGAAATGTAATAATCTTTGCTAATATGTAATATTTTCTCTTGGAAGGCCTATGGAAAAAGTGTAAAATATCCTTTACACTGAATTTTTTTTTTCATAGAAGTCACCTGCCTATTAATGTCTTTTTTTTTTAATCTGCCATGACATTACACCAATACCCGCCTAGGACCGGGCACTGCACAGAAGAAATATTTGATAACAATTTACATTGAAAATCAGTCAGTATGAAGGGTCGGGAAGACAGAGCGCACCCAAAAAATGCTGAATAACTGAAATAACCACGAGCTCAGCAGAAGCCAGGGCCTTTACAGGAATTTTGGAGACCACATCTGGGCATGCATTTGTCAAATCTGTGTGTCCATATGCCATGGCAAGGGCCTTTCTTGGGGTCTCAGCAGCACAGAGCGCTGAGCATCTGATATGGAAAAAAAACCCAGAAAACAAAAAACAAAACAAAACAAAAAAAAAAACCAAAAAAACAAAAACAAAACAAACAAAAAAAAAAAAAACCACAAAAAGAAAAACCCAAAAACCAAAACAAAAAGACAACCACAACAACAAAAAAACCCCACAAACCCCCTTCAAAAAAAAAGATAAACCAGGAAAAAAAAAAAAAACGAAAAAGCAAAAAAATCCAAAAAAACAAAACCAAAAACCCAACAAAACAAAACCAAAAAAAACCCAAAAAACCCAACCCCCCCAAAAAACAGAGAAAAAAACAATAAAGCCCACAAAAAAAAAAAAAAAAAAAAAAAAAAAAAAAAACCCAACCCCCTCATAATAAGAAAAAACAGGGAAAAATTAAAAACCAAAAAAAACCAAAAACCATAAAACTCTAAAAACAAAAACTGCAAAACAACAGACAAAAAACCCAAAAAAGACAAAAAGACAAAAAAAAAGATAAATAACCAACAAACCCCCCCCCAAAAAAAAGCAAAAACAAAAAAACAAAACAAACAAACAAAAAAACCAGACAATGTTCAGCAGTTGTTAAGTGATGCCACCAAATCCTGCAGCATCTGGAAGCTCTGCTGAGGCCGCTGTGCCTGACAGGGGCAGCTCCACAATTCACATCCTCTGCATTGTCTGGGGCTTGCTCTGTTGCAAAATGAAAATGTGGCACTGACAAAAGCTTTATTGCAGGTCCGTGAGACAAAAGCTGCAGCTTTACAGACAGCCACTGCTTTTGTCTGCGATTTGACACCAATTACAGCTTCTTGCCCTGTTTTCTGCCTCTCAGACAGTTTTTGAACTGTGGCATTGTCTTGTGTTTCATCTTTCCACTGCTCGGTTTCCTCATTAGTCTCTTGAACTGTGCTGAGAGCTGGAATAATTATGATGATGCTGAGTCCTCCTTTCAGCTGCAGAAGGGCATTGGAGGGCTGAAAGGGAGTGAAATTCCTCCCAGGGAAATCGTGCTGGTTTGTCCCTCTCACACTCTGCTAATATGAATGGGTAAACCCCAAACTGAAAATGTATATTTTTGGATGTGTGTACCAAAGTAAAGTTTTGAAAGTCTTCATCTACACAGGGACAGCAAAACTAGGGGGCAAAACCAGAAAAACGTCTTTTTATTGCTATTCATAGTTGGTGCACTAAAATCTGCCATATTTTATTATTATTAAATTAACCTTCAAATAGTTTTTTTTTCACATTTTAGTCCAGACAAAGAACAATCTTATGAAATCAATGTCTTCAGAAGAGTTTGTCACACTGGGACAAGAACATGTTCCTGCAACACAACATCTCTCCAAAACTGACCTAGCTGTATTCCATAAATAAAGCAATAGAAGAAAATGGAAGGATGTACTCTGGAGATGACTTTTGGACTCTTTTCTACTCAAGAGGGTTCTAGCAGGAAACTTTGTTTTCAATAATTGACTTGAACTCTATTGAAGAGTACTAGAACTCACAAAAAAAAAGAAAAAGAAAAAGAAAAAGAAAAAGAAAAAGAAAAAGAAAAAGAAAAAGAAAAAGAAAAAGAAAAAGAAAAAGAAAAAGAAAAAGAAAAAGAAAAAGAAAAAGAAAAAGAAAAAGAAAAAAAGAAAAAACATTTCCAGCTAATCGGGGCTCCTTCATCCTCCACCTCAATGAAAATTTTGATTAAAACATCAATTGGGCTGACAATAAATTACTCAGAACTGCAATTTTTTTTAAATAGCAGGAGTCAGGATCACCTGGGTAAGGTTTTTTTCCCAGCTCTGGAATTAGGCTCCTCAGGAATCCCTGCTCAGTCACTTTGGAGCCGGCCCTGGGATTTGGTGGAGGCTGCTCAAGACTGAACAATTCCAGCAAGATCCTTTGGGCTCATCAATCAGCCTTTCACAGTGAAATGTTTTTCATCAGTTTGGTTCCAATCAGCTGTAATAACCTACAAAGGCAGAGATGAAAGCCCTGCATGTCAACAGAACAACTACTGCAAGTGTTTTAAAAATACTTACATTAACAAACGTTAGCAGAAGGCTTTCAGGAGGAAATATTTCTGCAAAAGGCAGAAAATCGTGACTGCGCTAAAGCAGGATGATTGGGCTGAACAGAGTTTCATTGCCTGCTCTTAGCAGGGTGTGTGCTGATGCCTGTAATTTAATTCTGGAGCCAAATCAAGGCAACTCATCATGATACATCTGCTGAGTTTTGAGTATGTGTGGAGCAAGCGTGTGTGCTTTCCTGAAAGCTTTTCCTAGAAGCAAAATGCAAAGATTTATGCATCTGTTTTGCCATCTTTTGACACAGCTGATGAAAGCCAAGGCATAGCCCTATGCAGGAATTTTTGGTTGGGGCATAGGTACTGCCAGAAGGGGAGAGAAAATATTGAGAATTTCCATGGTGAATTACGAGGCAATATTTGGCAAATAGCAATTTCCAGTCACAAATGTATTTATTTTTTAAATATCTTGAAAATTGTTCTTCTTTTTCTCTATTGACTAATCCCATTCTTTGTATAATGAAAACAGTGGATGAGTGAGTGGCGTGTGTGAGTCCTTGAATATTCTGATGTCAACCAACAATGCAGATTTGCAAGTGTTTCCCTTTTTTGGGGTGGCTGTTGGTTTTTTAAAATTGTTTGTACTGGTGGTAGCAGTACAAATAAGTTTGGAAGTGACCTAGACAATAGAAATAGAAGGACATTACAATGTCCAGCCAATCATTACCTGCTGATTGCTTCTCCTCCACAGACAGGAAGCTTTTCTAAATGTCAGCTTCAGGCTGTCTCAGCAGGAAGTAGGGATCATAATTAGACACAGCCATGTGTTTTCAGTTTGAAGAATTCAATTATTAGAAAATGTAGCTTCAGAAAACAATGCAAAGGCAAGCCTTCCCAGAAATGTAATGTCCTGCAGAGGAAGGAGGTCACAGCTATGACCAAGGCCAGGCCTGGATAAGTAATGCTCTGTGGAAGATGTGTGAACAGGACCTGCTGAATACATAATTTCCTCCTAGTTAATGTTCCTCCCTTGCATTTTGGGTTGTCATTTTCTGAGCCACAATTTAATTGCACTTGGAAATGGACCTTGGCTTTGATGGAGGACACATCTCCTGAGGTGCAGGACCAACACGTGGAGACCAGGGCAAGCCAAGACAGCAGGAACCACTCATCTCATCTTTGCCAGAAAAGAGGAGAAGGCACCAGCTAGAGGATTTGGCAATCAACAGAAAATGGGCAATTAGGGATAGCTATTGCATCCCACTCTGCTCCTCCATGCGGTGTTAGGGAGGGCTACAGTCCTGACACACTGCTGGCACTGTTGCAACAAGATTTTAATCAGTTTGTATTTCGTATTCCCTCAGATGAAAAATGGTAGTGGAAGAATTTCAAAGCCATGTTAGGATTTTTTCCTTCCTTTGTGTGCCAATGGCCTTGCAGAGAAAATTAATATTAAATGTTCAGTCCACGACATAAAACCACCATCCAGGTGGGCTCAAAGAAATCTTGAAATGTTGAAGATTTCCAGTGCAAGTGTAGGGCAACCTGCAAAGATAAAACTTGTCCTCAGTCTTGCTTGATTTCCTCCTCATGGCATTTCTTAAACTACAGTAAACAAAGCATTTATGCTTTACAGGGTGTAAATGTCTGTGTCCTTCAGCAGCTGCTGCTACTGCTCCCAGCACAAGTATGGCTACTTCAGCGTATTTCTCCAGACAAACTATGACAACAAAATGAATGTATAACGTGTTTTTCTGTAAACAAACACACACATGCATGAATCTATTCCTGTTAGCCATTGTGCAGGAATGTATTTCTCCCAAATAGCTTTTAAGCATGCTGGGGATGAAGTGCTGGATCTGACAGGAGTCTCTTGTGTGTGCTTTAGCTGTTCCTGTTGCTGTTCCTCAGCTGGTGGAATATCTCCAGAGCAAACATTGCCAGTGAAATGGTTCCTTTGCATTCTCCTGAGAAGAAAAGATGAGGAAAGCTGCCCGTTACTTGTTAAATATCAAGCAGACAAAACAATTTTTCCTCCTCTTTTGTCTCTTTTTAATGAGGAAAGGAAAACCACCTTCGCTGAATGCTTCAGCCCCCTGTTTGCCAGGTCAAAGTACATTGGATTGTAATGCATTAATCTCCAGGATTTAATGGCAGGGCTTCCTTTCATCATAGGCAGTAGCTCCTGCCCATTTGGATAATTCCTCGCTTATTTCCATTTCACATTTTTCTTTCCTGCATTACACAGCACACCTGTTTCTCTGTACCTGAAGGAAGGAGCTTCTCACCCTGCTTTCACAGACAGAAGGCTGTAGAGCACCAGAAATTAGGGAGGCTGGCACGGAGCATGGTCATAACTTCTCAGGACTTCTGCCGCTCAGAGTGACCCCAAGATGTGTCAGAAAGTCTCTTTTTCCAGCCCAGCAGTGGAAGAAGGAGTCAGAGCTCTTCAGTTCTCATTCTCAAGGTTGTTTCCTGTTTTTTATCTAGAAAATACTTTCTCCTGGCCTACTGAGGTCTGCTCAACAGGACAGGCCGAGGCCCTCTGTCTGCCCCAGGGCAGTGTTATCATTTTATACTAAAAACTGTACAATATTTTCAATTACTTTCCAATACCTATCCCCTATGTTAGACAGTGAGCTTCTACTTTAATCTAATCTAAAAGTTCCAGCACCACAGCAGAAGATGGAGGCCAAGAAGAAGAAAGAGAAAGGCTGGACACACCCAGATCCCTCCAATCTTGCCCCCTGAACCCCCATTCTAAGAACCCCCAAAAAATCTACTTTTTACCCTATGACAAACTAACCATTATTCTACTTAGACTTTCATGGCTTGCAGATCCTCATGTAAGGTTGGTAATTTTTTCCATGGGTCATAATCACAGTCACAGGTACCCAGGGTCTCTGAGTTCCCAGGGCAGCCAGAGGGATGTCCTGAATTTCAACAATAACTCAAAGTGACCAAGCTGAAGGTTGTTTTGCCTCACCTGGACGAAGGAAGGAAACAGTTTGGAGGCACAAGGTTTGGGAAGACAAGGCATTCCTACACTGATATTCCACAACTCACTGACTACTTCATTCACAAAAGGCATTTTTCCTTCATGCCACTACAAAGTGAAGGGGCAGAGGAGAGATCCAACCCCTCAGATATTTAAAGCTCAGCCTTTATTGCTCAGACATTCCTGCTGCCTTCTGAGTCAGCCTTACACCCATTTTGCCATGCAGGACACACCATTATGCAGAAATTACCAGGTTCTTCTGCCTCGGGAGACTGAGAACAATTTAGCTACACTAGCACGTTGATTTCCCCTCTGTAATTAAATATCTGCTGCGCTGACACTTGAAAGATCATTCACTTGCCAAGGAAGTGCAGTTCTCTAAAAATATTTGCAGAGAACTCGTTCCTCTGCTGCTCTGCAGTGAAATTCGGTATTTTTGCTCTGCTTTTCTTCTGAGCACTTCCACCCTCAAGACAGAAGACAAGGGGAAATCATATCTCCTAATTACAGGCTTTCTGTGGTGCCTGTATCATCCTTCATGCTGGTACATACTGTGCTAAAATAAACATTATTCTGTTAGCAAAAGAAGAATTTGAGCCATTAACCACCTCACCCCATAATCTGGGGAGTACAGATTTGCAAAGCAGGCTGAGGGCAGGCTGAATTTGTGGAAAACCTGTTTCCCTAGAAATTAATTCTGAGAAAAAAAAAGCTGGTTTTCCATGCAATTGCTCATGCATTACTGCCATCTCGTGGTTCTTTCTGCTGCAGCTCTGCTTTGACAGCAAAAAAAAAGCAAGTGGGAAGAGCCTGCTAATCCCAGCAGAAATAATTTGTGCTGTTAAACCCCTATCCTGCCAAATGCCTACCTGGCTGCATGAGCAGGCTGTGCTTAGGTGGTCTGCCAAAGCCTGTGGGAAGAAGATTTAGGGCAAAAAGGAGTCCTGTAAACACATGGATTTAGGGAACTTCCAAAAGGAAGTTCATCCTGCAAAGGCAGCACTCCAGCTGTATGTTCAAACAGAAAATGAACAACAAACTACTATCTTCACCTTGGAAAAAAAACAAAATCCAAACACAAAATACAAAAGCAAAAACAAATAGGCAATTAAAGAGTGGTTGGATTAGGAAGGGGGCACAAAAGCAATTTAAAAGCTGTTGGAGTAAGTGATTTGTGAGCAGCCTGACTGATTCTCAGTTTAGCATCTTCCTCCTTCCCCAAACACCCACAAGCTGTAAATGCTTGGTCCCCAGAGCCTCCACTGCTCAGAATTTCAAAAGCATGGAATCATCACCTCGCTCACAATGACGGGGGGTGTGTAATGGGATTTGAGCTGTGTGGGATCCTCCACTGGCAAACACCAACAGAGCCAGATTACAGCTGCAGTTCCACGGGTTTATGAATCACCTGCTGAAATCAATGGGACAACCAGCCCGCTCAGGATTGCACACGTGCTGACGTCTCTCCCTGACTCAAGGCTGCACGGTGGAGAATAAATTACCCAGCCAGGTACAGCTGACGTATCAAGGGAGATGCAAGTTTGAGATTGGAGCATCTTGATTGCCCCAAGATGCTGGAGGTGCTGTTGGGATAACACACAAATAATCCATTAAAAATCTTTTCATCTCCCAGGCTGGTCTGCGAGTTGTTGACATCAGAGACTTGCTGCACAAATATTGTTTAAGGCTGAGATGTGATTTCTGCCAACAGATTTGGGGGATAAACTTGTGCCCATACCTGACTGGTGACCCCAGAGGATGTTCAAGTAGTGCTAGTGTTTTCATTTTTATGGGCTGAATTTTTTTTGCCATCATCAAAAGATTTGGGAGTACATTTGCCATGCTTCCACCAAAGCATTCCACTATGCATTTCTCTGAAGACAAAACTTAGATTTTTTTTTTTTAACAACATTATTATTGGCAATAGAACAGAATAGAATAGAATAGAATGGAATATATAGAATATATAATATAATATAATATAATGTAAAGCATAATATAATATAAAGTATAATATAATATAGCATATGATATATGATATAATATAATATAATATAATATAATGTAAATAATATATATAATATATATTACATATATAATACATATAATATAATATATCTCATTATATAATTGGATATAATTAATAATTAATATATAATATAATTATATATTATGTATTTATATATTATTATTATATTGTATTATATTATATTATAGATAAAGCTATATATATAGTAATATATATTATTTTTAATATATATATATAAAATTTTGCAATTTATGGAGATTTTTAGAAAGAAAATCTCCTCCTGGCTCATGCTCCACTTTTCAATTGTCTGAGAAGGCTTTGAAGTTTAATAGCTATGCACTGGCAAAAAAAAAAAATGTATGATCTCTAGGCTTGAAACAGTATTTTGACCGGAAGGATTTGGTTTCCTTTTTGTTTGTTGGTCCAGTGACAGGCCATTCACTGCCTTTCATGTAGCAAAAAGCTGTTTTCTGTACCACATAGCCATCACTGCACTGAACACTTGTTTTGCTGCAGGTAGGAATTCAAATGTAAGAACTTAATACCTTACAACAAGTGCTCTGTGCTTTCATGAAAAGGGGTTTGGTTTTTTTCAGTTTCTTAACATAATGTAGTATTTCCCTCGACAATTTGTAGATTAAGCAAATATTTTCCTCTGGCTCTGAAGCAGACAACATGCAGTGAAGAAAAGGCAAGTCTGTAATTTTATGTTGAAATGTCAAGCTACTCTGGAGCTGGGTATTTTTCTTTCTTTTCCTGTTTCTCACTTCATATATATATATGTTTAGTTGTTCGCTTTTTGTTTTTTTTTTTTTAATTCACTTCTCAATGTTCTTAGGAACACTTCTTAGGAAACTAGGTGAGTCCCCAGAAGTGAGTGTACTTTTTAGTTCCATTTTGGACCACTGCAGCCACTTGAAACATCTGTGGACTGAATGAACCCTCTCCTTGAAGCAGGAGTCAAATGTCAGCTGCAATAAATAAAAAATACTGACCTTGGGGAGCGGAAATGATACTGCATCATGTCATTATTTCTTAGGTTTTTCTCCAAAAATCTTTGAGGTACCAACTAAGAAATTATCTCAACACATGCTGAGCTCCAAAATGCCATCAGAAAGAGCCAACCTCTGTCTCAAGGAGCCTGCCCATAAAAGAAAAGGCTGGGGGAACAACAACTCTCCCCAGAAATATGTAGGGATATTCTGTAGCTCATGGCTGCTTCACCATGACCAAACTGAGCTGATTCTGCAGAAACTCCAGCCTGAGTGACTCCTGTGCTCATGACATCCTTCAAAGCTTTTTTTTTTCCCAATAACAGACAATTACCAAACACAAAAGGCAGGCATCTTCAGTTTGTAGGAGTGGCACTTCTCAGAGCATCTGCATGGATGCTCCTGAAAGCATTTTAGCATACCAAAATTGCACCGGGAGCCCTCGTGAGTGAAAGAATGTCACATTTTCCTCCTGCTGTTAATCACAATGGTGCCTTCCTCTGGCAGGCAGGTGATGCCACATGGTTTTACAGAGCTCTACAGCCTCAGATTGCAGAAGAGCTGATCCTATTAAAAAAACAAACAAAACAAAACAAAACAAAAAAAAATAAGCCACACCCAGGGAGTGGCCGGGGAAGAACTGTTATGAGTCACGGACTGCAGCAAGGTATTTCCTGCCCATCAAGCCTGATGGGACAAATGCAGGAGATAAAAAATTTGAGGGGGAAATGAAAAAATATCGTGATAAAGAAAAAACCCACTGATCATTGCAATTTTGTTTGGATTTGCAAAAATAAAGGTTAATTCCAGTGATAATAACAGCTATTGGCATTTACGATGAATTAAATTTATAGTGACTACTGCATTCGGGCATACTTAAATAAAATTAATATCTACAGTTGCTTTCTATGTCATGTGTTGAAAGGGGAGTGCTTTGTTCTCACCTGATTTTTGTATGTTCCACAGTTTTATGCCTTATGCTTTGCTGGAGGAGATGAAGGGATTGATTTACAAGACATAACTTGCCAAGATTTGCAGAGACAAAAGAAACTGAGCTAATTATAAGGGCTTTGAAGGTAATTCAAATAATTCCTCAAACCATATGCTGGGATATCAGGGAGTAATGGCAAGCTGGAAACAGCCAGCAAAATCCTGAGGCTGTTAGAAATGTGATACCACACTCTGAATCCTGCCAGTGGCCTCATCTGAAGGTAATTTTGAGCAGCACTGAAACACTCCAGGTTTCACCACGTCCTTAGAGCAAGGATGGAAACCCAGCTTGTCACGTTTTTGAATCTGTCTGCCTGCAACTCAGGCTTTCATTCCCTTTTCAGCTCCCGCAAATATCACCATTGTGCAAGGGATTTATCTAATCAAACCTGTTCAGCACATGCTTTTGATGTGTTTATGTAGGAGGGTGCCAGGTGATCTCACCTGTGCTTTCTGCGCACGTTGGGGGTGAAGCTCCCCTGACTCACGTTCTATAAATCACATTTTTCATGCCTTCGGCTCAGCCTCCTGGGTGAGTTTAGCCAAAGTTTGTCAAGTGTGGCTACTGGAAGTGGAGCTGGTTTTAGGAGAAGGGGTGTGATTTCAGAAAGTGTTACGCAGCTCCGCATCACGATGCAGGTGGCAGAAGATGCACTGGCTTGTTGTTTCTGGAAAAGAGTGAAATCACCTTTTCAGGACAGACTAGAAAGTGCTGGTTTATTTGTATAAAAGAGTCATGGGAGGGAAACCCACAGATTATGTGCCATTAGACAGGATGGTGTCTGTTGTGTGGAAATTCTGACTGTAAACTACTCTCATTATTGAGAAGAAAAACGCATAAATTTTATTCACTTCTAAAACTTGGGAAGATAACCAGAAAATGACTGTTGCAAATTTCATCTTTTATAAAAGGTCATGTGTAAAACGTATACTGTTTAAATTAGGGGACTTCAAATCTATTTATATACTCTTTTCCCAAGTAGCAAGTGATAAGAAATAACCTCAAGCTGTGGCTAAGGAGGTTTAGATTAAACTTCAGGAAAAGATTCTTCACTGAAAGGATGGCCAAACATTGGAACAGTGGTTGGATCACTATTCCTGGAGGGATTTAAAAGATGCTTAGATGGGGCACTAACATGGGTTAGTGGTGTCCTTGGCAATGCTTGATGATCCCAAGGGTATTTTCCAGCCTAAATAATTTTATGGTTCCATGATTTTACACACAGGTCGATGGATACACATAGAATTGTAATAATATTTTTTTTGACTGACTGCATCTCTGAAACAGCAATTGTAAAATTATGAAAATACCATAATATTTAGGTAGAGAGTACCTAAACCTCAAAAGTTTGTATGGATGTGATGAATTAATCAGTTCACTGTAAATAAATGATTAGTCATGACAGTACTGCATCCAGCTTTAGGGCATTACAAGAAGTAAATTGTTCAAAGAAATACATAAGGATATGTGTGACAAAAAAAAAAAAAAAAGATAGAGATGCAGTGATTAATAAAAGTTATTCCAGAAATTTCCTTGGATACTCTCTTTCTATCTTTATCTGGTAGGGTATGAGGAACCACAGCATCAGAAAATATATTTATTTCCTTCAAGATGCTCAAAAGGCTTCTGAGTAAAATTTGGAATACAGTGGTGTTGCTGAGACCATTATTTCCTGGAAAAAAGTGTCTCATCTGAGAAGAGAGTGTCCTGAGAAAAGCATGTTTGAGAGCACCTGGGGAACCTAAATACACAGGAGTCCCAAGCACCCTGCAGTGGTCACTCCACTCTCTGTCATATTTGCAAAGTTATGTCAGTCAAATAAAGTGCCAGGTGGCTGGGGAAAACGGAATATCACACCCATTTTTGGAAAAGGGGAGAAAGGGCACAAAATTCTTGCCTATCTTGGAGACACATGGGATGGATGGATGGATGGATGGATGGATGGATGGATGGATGGATGGATGGATGGATGGATGATGGATGGATGGATGGATGGATGGATGGATGGATGGATGGATGGATGGATGGATGATGGATGGATGGATGGATGGATGGATGGATGGATGGTGGATGGATGGATGGATGGATGGATGGATGGATGGATGGATGGATGGATGGACGGATGGATGATGGATGGATGGAGGGACGGATGGATGGATGATGGATACATGGATGGATGGATGGATGAGGAATGGATGAGGAATTTTTTGGATGGTCACATCCTGGGAGTGGCAGTTCTTGTCTCAATGTCCAAGTGGAGGCCAGCAATGAGCGGTGTTCCTGAAGAATCAGCCCTGGGATCAATACTGTTCAATATCATCACTAAGGACCACAGAAGAGCCACCAAAATTATCAGCAGGCTGCAACACTTCTCTGGTGAAGAGAGAATCAGTGTTGTTCATCCTGGGCACAAGAGGAGCTTGGGAAGAACATGCTCCAGATTTTCAGTATATTAGAGGGAAAGAAAGAAAGATGGAGAAAGATTTTTTTGCGGCACATGTAGTGACAGCACAAGCTGCAGTGATTTTAAAGTGGAAGAGAGTAGATTTAGGCTGGATGTAAGGCAGACATTTTTTTGGAGTGAGAGGGGTGAGGGCACTGGAACATGTTGTCCAGAGAAGTCATGGGTTCATCTTTATTGGGAATATTCAAGGCCAGCTTGGATGCACCTTGAGCAATACAATTAAGGGAAAGACATCCCTGCCCATGGCAGGGTGTTTGGGTTATCTCATCTTTAAAGGTCTCTTCTAACCCAAACCATGCTATGCTTCTGTGATTCTGCTTGGCTTTTCAGACAGCATATATCTTTTATAGTATTCAAACACTGTCTTAACGTTTATTACAAAATTGTGGTACTGCTCTGTGGTCAGTCAGTCAACTACATTGAAAATATTTTCTCTATGTTTCTCAAGCTTATTGATATTATATCAATAATATAGTCATTATTTTCTCGATGTTTCTCAAGCTAGATATTATATCAAGCAGATGCATGGATGGAAATAATGATGTTAGCCAAATAAATGTTTGTAAATTACATTGGTTTTTTCGGTCTTTCCGAATTTCCTAGAGTGCTAAATGGACAGATTTTAGAAGCTTCATTATATTATTTTCTGTGCAATTTAATGGCATTTCAACAGGGGTAAGACAGAAAGTACAAACAAATGGAAGGATAATAATTAAAACCTATTTTTGTATTGCATGTACACACATGCAGGTGTGAGGCACATTATTTAGAAGTTCATACACTCATGCACATACTTTAACTGTAATATTTTCTAAGAAAAATAGATCATTATACACATCAATTTTCAGGAGAAGTTGGTGCTTTCTGCCTTTGAAAATTTCAATCATGTGTCTGCCACTCAAATATTCACTTTTTTTGGCATATTTCTCCAGGGATGTACAGGGAAGATCTGAGGGTCTGCTGGCCTTCCATATCTCTTCATTGGAACTGAATATTTCTGCTGGAAATTAGGGTGAGTAGAAGAAATTTATTAAGCTGAACAGTTTTTACTGCTTTTGCTACCTCTTCAAAATTCTGTTTGCGCCAGCGTTTTTCAAGAGAGGCCTCACGTGCCATTCTTTGTTTACTTAAAGTGCAATTGTGGTTTACTTTCAGGTTTATGTGAGGAAAGAATGAAACATTAAACTAATTATGTTAGTCATATATTGAAATAATATTGGAACACATTGTTCAGTGATGCTGGAGGGAGAGGAAGAAGGGAGGAGGAATTTTGTGGAGCTGAGAAAGTCCCAAACTTGCTTGCAGTAAGGATTTCTTAGCAGCTCTGTTCCTCTACCTTCTCCTTGATCACACCAGGAACCTGCTCCCTAAACCTAAATTTTTATTTGGATATTTGGGTTTTTAAAACTCCAGCTCAACATGTATTTGAAATTATTTTTATCTATGATAAGCCTCCAGGGTAGAGGACTCTTTTCCTTTCATATAAGAAAGTGTTGACATAACATCGTAGATGTTTGGGAAGCTCTGACTCACTCTGCAGAAGATAATGGGTGGGACTTGGATTGAGACCAGAATCCTTTCATTGGAGAGGGTTTTCACTCAGTTTGCAGTCTGGGACAACATTGTGAAAAGCTGTTGACATCTCACTGTCTTCCAAAAGCCAATTTGCCCTGGATAAAAGGCAAGCTATCATATTAATGTATTTTCTCCATGTGCTCAGCTGAGGCCAACTCTAGCTTGGTCATAGGAGATATTTACTTATAAATAACTTTTTGTATTTTGGATGTTTAGACCACTGCTCTTCTTGAAAGTAAGATGGTGTTTCTAAGCTGTCTTCAGGAGGATTTCCACTCCCTACATGCTATTTCCCTCCTCTTCCCCCACAGAAATCCCTTCCTGATCCAAGGAAGGGATTTCTTGCTGATAGTGTCCCTCCTTCATTTGCATCCACCTGGGGCAACAATTCCAGTGGTTTCACTACCTGTAAGAGTGCCTGGCAATTTGAATAATCTCCCTGCACAGCAAACAGCCAGGGACACCCAAACCCTACTTAAGGTTTTGTTAATTAAAAGATTGGGCTCAAGCTGCTCCGAGCAGGATAATGGAGCAGATCCCATCTCCCTCTGTCTCTTTGGTCCATCATCAGTATCTGCACTGCTGGAACCACTCAGAGTCAAGAAGTCTGACAGAAATGAGCTTCACCCGCTGCCAGGGTTGCAGCCAGTTGGCACAGCACTATCAGCTGCTGTTGGGTTCAAAGCAACCGGCTCCAACCTGTTCTGGAAGGTTGCTCCCCCACTCCACCGCTGTCAGGTGGTTCTCCTTCTTCCTCTCTCTCAAAAAATGTCTTTTTCCCTTCAGCTACCTCTGATGATTTTGGGAGAACCTAGGCTTTCCACAGCACATGTGTTCTACAGAAGAACATCTCTAAATTCAATTTTATCTCCACTCTGCTGTTGCAAGTTGCAGGTAAATTCAGCATAGAGATGCTGACAAGTGACACAGATGAATTCTTATAACAGAAGAGGCAATATTTATTGCAGCTGGAGGAGGTACACAAGAAGTTGTATACCTTGCAGAAATTATTTATAAAACATGAGCAGCCTCCACCTAACCACACAAAAAGAAGAACAAAACTGCCAGGAAAATAGTTTGTGAGCTAAACTGACTTCCACAAGCAACCTATTCTACCTTGGTCAAGCAATACATGAAGGAAGGGAAATAAGCTGCATTTTTATTCCATTAAAAAAATGAGGGAGAAGGGGGGTAGAAGGTGCAAAAGGCAATTTCAAGAGGAGAGTCTGAAAGGAAACTTAGTAAGGAAGGCTGTGAAAACGGAATTTTTAAATAGCAGAAGAGATGTGATTCCAACCTCCAGAGAAAAAAAAAGCAAAGATGTTTTGGTTATAGTCTTTGGAAATTAGGGCAGGACAGAAGATTCTGTCAGGTGAAACAATAAATCTGCTGTGAATTAGGAGGACTGAAAACTTAAACTGGGAGGACTAAAAGTAATTTGTGATAGGGAAGGGAAAATGGGTTTGCACGATGAGGAACAATCGAGAACAGATGGAAAGGGCACGTTACAAAACCGTAATATTTATTTAATTAACGCTCAATATTTATTCATTACTTTCACACCTGACAAGTTGTAACAACTTTCCACTAACTGGAGGTTGAGAACTTAAATAAAAATATTAAACAGTCTATGCAGAACTGTTTTTTTCACACACAGAAACTCCAAAAACCTGTCATGGCATGGACCTCTGGATTTCTTTTCTCTCTTTGGCACAAGTATCTCTTTGTAGCCAGGAACTAGTGAAAGATAAAAATAATATACTGCATAAAAAAATGAACAGGTTCACTAAAATCGTACCTAAGCTGTTGCAACTATTTTGGCTGGCAAAGAGAATTCTCATTCAAACAGAAAAACTATATTAGTTCATTCTGTTTAAAAATTAATTAGAAGTGTGGTTGGACAATCACAGCCTGTTGAGCTGGCATGTTTAAAGAAATTGCTATCCTTGATCTGTGTGTTACCACCTCTAAGCAGAAACAGAGTAAAATAATTATTTATCCTTTGTGTTGATGTTGCCATATGAAATAAATTTCTTCATACTGTGAAATCAGTAATGTTTCAAACATAAGCTTTTGTTGTTATGTCTGAAAAAAAATAATTTTGGAGAATATTTCCCTGGAAAAATAGAGACAATTGGGGAAGAAAAACAAACAAATCAAGTCTGACACGTTATGCAATGCAGATTCCCTTGGGTGTCAATAAACATGGCAAAGCCAGAGAGGGTTTTATGGATCAGAAGTCTAAAGAACAAAGCTCAACGTTGCACCTTGACAAAAAGTGTCTCATAATGAAGAAACTAAATTAAATGTTTCCTCCAGTGAGCCCCAGTAACCAAAGCAAACAAGGGAATAATAATGAGCCTTGGAAATATTACCCATGAAAGAGGATCATGTAGTTTCTTTGATGAAAATTGAAAATCACCCCAAATCAAACAAGCCTCTGCACATCGTCACACTGAGTTCTCACATTTTTGGCTGCAGGCACATTTCATATGTAACGTGGTTTGACAAGTTGTACTGGAAGAATGCCAGGGCTAGAAAATCTACCTCTTTCAAACTGCACAACTGCTATAAATATTAACTTTTTGCTCTGATTTTTTTTTTCTTCCCCATTGTAGTACTCAATGTTGAGGTCCTTCCTTTCCTGGACCAAGCCTGAACACTCTTCTCCAAAACCCTTTGTCCCAGAGATGAACAGAGAATGATGAATGCTAAAATGCACATAAAACAAAACTTGACCAGGGCAGCAAACTCCGAAACTTATTTTGAAGGCTGTGTTTTGAGGGCTGTCAGGATAAATTCTGCCTCTGCCATATTTTGTGCAGTCAGCTGAGTTCAGCAGAATTGCACAGGATGTATACAACACAGTTTGCTCCAATAGCTTCTGCCATTATCTAACCTTCTTCAGTTTTGGCTGTAATCAGCTTACAGTCAATTAAATCCTGTGCCAGCAGATCCACAGAACCTCCAAATTCCTCAGGACAGCCTTTTAATTCCAGGTTATAAATATATACCCTGCGCAGTTGGGGATAAACATCTAACTTCCTAGCAGAGGTTTTCCAAGAAGTTCTAGTTCATGGAACATTTTGATTATTTGAATAATGATAATTATACAAAAGAGCAATGCTGATGAGTGATGGACAGAGCAACACAGACTTTTGAAGTAGACTAAACTTTACCTTAATTGCCACCTCTGTTTAAATGGGAGTGCCATTTTGCTAAGGTTGGCATGTAGTTAGTATTTTCCCCTTATGTTACTCTCAAGATTTTAATATTGGGCTGCTTCTGATTACCCTTGAAATCAGACAAGGGGAAATGGCCTCAAGTTGTGCTAGAGTAGACGCAATAAAAATTGGATGTTAATAAAAATTTCTTCATTGAAAGAGTGGTCAAGTATTGAAAGAGGCGGCTCAGGGAAGTAGGAAAAGGGAGTTAAAAGATGTGGATGTGGCACCTGGGGCCATGGTTTAGTGCTGGGCTGGGATAATGGTTGGATTCACTGATCTTAAAGGTCTTTTCCAACTCAATCATGTTTTCATTCCATTATTTGATAGCTACTGAAGTTCAAAAAGAAGAAAGCAGAGGTACACTAGAAAAGAGACTGTACTGAATTTGATTTTTCAGTGTTGTGGGTGAGTTCCATAGAGACAAGAGTTCGGTAATTGAGTAAAAAAAATTGAGTAAAAAATCTGTATAAAACATTGATGACTGAGAATGGCGGTGAGGTCTCAGACAGACCCCTGGTTTCCACAGTTGATGTCAGATTTTTTTATTGCCCATGATTGTATCTCCTTCTTTAGTGGCTTGGTCTCCCCATGAAGCCACTCTTCCCAAACAGTTTCTAGAAAGACTGGATACCTCACACAGTCCTCTGCATGAAGGTGACACGTTAGAGATCAGGTACTTTAACACCTAAATTTGAGATCATTAAACCTTTTAGCAGGAAATTTTTTAACTTTGTTCGTCAATTATGGGACTGGGGAGCAGAGTTGTGTCTCAAGTCACTGTGTCTGCAAGTGAAAACCACGTGAAAAATGCCATTTTACAGCACACTGCACTTGGGGAAATGAGCATGAAAATTGTATTTTATTTATGTGTTCAGAGGAAGCTCTTCAGAGGGCTGTGACTCAAGTCAAATAATAAGTAATTTCACCAAAATACCTCAGATTTCTTCAAGTCCAGCAGTCAAGGCTTCTCAATGAATGTGGAAAATTTAAGTGGATTCTGCTTAGATGTTCTAGTACCAGAAATCTTGAAGAAAAAAGGTTTTATCTGCTGGAGGAGACTAAGCAAGCAAAACAGCCCAGAAGCACTTGGGAAAACACAGTGCTTGGATAAAATTGTTTTGAAAGGGAGCACAGAAAAAATGAGACTAGAAATCATTCTGCAATGTCAGCTCCATGACTTTTGTGTGCCTTCTGCTCGACAATTTTCACTTTTAAAGTAGTAGATGTAGGGTGTGGGAAATGGGTTTCTTTGGAGTAATAGACAATGGTAACTGAATTGCTACCAAAAAAAAAAAAATTAAAGGGAAAATAAGAAAGAAAAGAAAAGAGATTATTTTGGGGCCTGAGATTTGTGTAACGTACATTTTTGTGAAGCTGGCAAGACTTGTGGGTGCCTGATGATAATTGCAAGGGGCCCTACAGGCACAAGATCAAGCCAGGACTTACCCCTGTTAATCACAAAAGATGTAAAAGGACAAACGTGGCACTCCATTAAGGCAGGCTGCTGGAGAAGAGAAAACAGATCACACAATTGGAAGATGCCCCTTTCCTCTTCATGCCTCTTGGCAAGGCATGGCACCACAGCAGGCAACAGTGAAAGATGCCCTAGAAAGGTTGCACCAGGTCAGCACGAATAAAAATAGGGCTGGGTTAAGAAAAGATGGATGCAGGAGTCAAAAAATCCCATGCCAGGATGAGTATTAATCACAAGACTGATGGTATTCAAACAATTTGGGGAGATTCAAAGCAGAGGTTCATCTTCTAGGAACAGAGCTGACAGATTTGTCTGAAGGTTGGATTACTCATAAAACTTTATAAATCATGGAAATGTAGGAAATCTGTCAGAACATAACCCACAGAACAAGAGGGTAAAAAAAAAGACTCCCCTGAAATGTCATGGTTGGGTTTTCAGAATTAGCTTTTCAGTACATGAACTTACATTCAAAGAGGGTCTGAATTTAGAGTACCAAGAGTTGGGAATCCAACCAAAACATCACCTTTGAATTTAGGGATTGCACTGAGAGTTTTTCTCAGAAAGAAGAAATGGATCATGTGCCTTCCCTTAAAGCTGTAATGATCCCATCTCTGAATCAGCTGGCTGGAATCTGCTTCCAGTAAAGTCAGAAATGGAAGCCAAAATTTCCAAGGAAAGATGAAATCAACTGCAAATGAACAAAAATCAGTGTCCTTAAAAGTAGTGCGGGATGAAAAGGATTTTTATTTTTCTGGCCAAAAGGCTTTTATTGAGATAAAGAAATAAGAATTAGAACCAGGAAGCTTTCAGAGCTGCCCTGAAGTTATCAGTGCCCAGAGTACCCCTCTTCAAGCTAAGATGCCATTTGGAGACCTTACAAAGGTTCCCAGACTTGTATATGGCATTAAAACTGGAAATGTGAGCCCTCACAAGAGCTTGTAAGACTGTGAGCACTGCCAAATGTGTACCCAAACCTTCAGCTTAAGTCTTCCAAATTTAAGACTTCCAAATGTGAGTCTTCCAAAGTTAAAGTCTTCCAAAGCTTAAGTCTCCCAAACAGGCTAAATTTTTCTTGCAGCTAAACTTTACTAATCATCAGGAAAGCCAACTGGATTTGTACAGAAAATCTATAAAAATAAAAGTACAGTGGTAAAAGGAATCTCAAGCAGAGGAAAATCTTGAAAGGTTGCATACAAAAATCTAAGCCACTGCTCCTATTCCATCACCCTTGAAGAAAAGCTCAAATTACTAAATAGGACACAGCACTGGGAATTGTCTGGAATCACACAAGTTTGCGTAAAACAAAGGAGTTTTGCTGAAATTTAGATTTCAGTATAAGTCCTTAAAACTGCAGTGAAAGAATTCTGGATTTGTGTAATAAGCCAGTTGTGTTCACAGAGGACATCTGGTGTAATTTCGTGTTTGGCACCCTCAGTCTGTCTTTACATATACAAGTTCAGTATTTATCATAACTCACTCCACAATTTACTCCACTCCCAGTAAAAGGAGAGCAGACTTCTCAATTCACTGGTGAGGAATAAAAAAACTGGATCTTTAGGTGTAATAATTTAATCAGCATGCAAAATTGGCAGAAAATCCAACATTTGCAATGCTCTTATTTTGCAGTTCTGAAGCACCATGATCACATTTTTAAGAGACCGGTTCGAAAGATTTTTATTCTGGGAAAAAAAAAAATCAGCAATCAGTTCAAGAATTAATGACATTTCTATGGAGGAGAAATTCAGCGTTCTGGAGCCTTGGTTTAACCTGTGAAGGAAGTGTTTATTCAGGGATTTAGAAGAAAAGCAAAAGTGCAATGAAGGAAGATGATTCATGGGTGAGGAAGTGTCAAGCCTCCTCTTAGAAGGCAAACCTGGAGTAAATTCATAGTAAAGAGACTTTGGCAGTGAGGACAACAAGGAAACAAGGCATCTGCAAAGAGGAATTTAAATCTCTATGGGCTCTGGATCAAACTTAGTTGTAGCAATACATTTAGCGGTGGAAGACATCACAGTGATGTCTTCCAAAGCTGTGGAAAGTGTCTGTAAGACACAAAATATCACTAAAAGTACAAAGATATGAAGTGAAGAGAAGGTGGCTGGAAAGGGACAGGTCCCAATGCTAAATAAATCATGCAAAACTCAGATTAGCAGCAAGCCAGCAGGAATTTACCCCTTTTGAGAGGTGAGTGAGCTGTTTTGATAGCATTACTCCCAAAGAGGTGTAAAGATTTAAAAAATCTGGCTGCCGAGTCAGAACATCGTAAATGGAGTTTATTTAGATATCTTGGAGCAGGATGTGTTTTCCTGTGCCTGTTAGCACAATACAGAGGATTAACCCAATTACAGCTCCTCTCACCTTTTTGCCCACGGGCAAGGGCAATGAGAGAACATATGAAATTGCCTGAATCAAATTTATATCTGCAAAGTGATTTCTTGAGCCTTCTCTCTGTAAATTATTATAAAATTCACACATAATCTACTATATTCTGGTGCTGTTCTTGCTCTGTGCTGATCCCAGGCTGGTTGAGCTGGAGAACAAGGAAAAAAAAAACATCCTCTATGAGCTTTTCAAGAAATTTATAACCAGAGAAAATTGTCTTAACTAGATAAAGAGATACAGTTCAAACTAAGAGTTGGGATTATGACACTACTAAAGGCAAAAATATGGAGGAAAAAAAAATATGGCGAACAGAGAAAATAGCAAAGATATCTAAATAAACACTGCAGATGGTTCTGTGTCCTGCACAGAGGCAGAGAAGAGTTCATGAAATGGAAGGAGGCATCTGCCCATCTGTGCATGGATGGATTAAGTGGGCTGGAAAGGAAGAATCAAGATCTGATGTGCAATTCCCAAGAGAAATTTTTGTCCATTACTCCCTTCATGATGGGCAAAGGTTCTCTTTAGACTTGGGATTTTCACCACTGGTGTTTCCTCCCTCTATAGCAGGGTCACCTGTGGTTTGTTAAGCACTAGGTTTTAGCAGATTGTCGAGTTTGCTTTGAGGTATGACCTGGAAAGAACGTGAAATTGTCACTCATGGCAAGTTCTACTAATGCCACACAAGTGTTTTTCTTTTCTTGGCACCTGGGCTTTTAGAGAAGGGAAAACGAGCATGAACAAAAAAAAATCAATTAGAACTCTGCCTATAATTAAAGATTACAGATAAATGTTGACAAACTCATCCCTTGAATTATTTCAGAAGAGTTACCAGAGGTCAAAACAGTAATAGTCTCTGTATCACACCATATCTTATCAGGGATTATTGTGCTTTCAAAGAAAAGTTCACAAAAGCCTCCTTTCATCCTGAGATTTGCTTCCTAATCAGCTTCAATCAGATGAACTTTCATAACGAGTGCCCTTAGAAGTTAGACATTTTTCCAAACAACATTGGGTCATTTGGTCTAATTGCAGTGTTTCCCTTGGTGCATGAAAAAAAGGAAGCTTGCCACAGCAAAACCAGAATTTTACTTAGTAATTCAGAGGGGAGATTTGTTCAGTGAAAGTAAAAAGATGGTCTGGATAGCACCATCTCATGCTTAAGACAAAAGTAATCTATTTTGTGCTTTCAGCACTCTTTCAGAACAGATTTTGAAAATTTATTTGTGGCCTAGGTAGGTCTTCAGGAACGAGCTGTAAATGTAAGTGTGGCCCCACAGGACAAGTACAAAACACCACCAGGAGTTTTTACATAGCATTCAGCCCAGGATTCCTGTGACCCAAAAATGGGCACGATTAAGGGAGAAATACACATTCTGTGTGACCAATTAAAGGTGGATTTCAGAAGCCTTGTGTGAGAGCAGAGCACAGAGCCCTCCCAGACTCTCTGCATGCCACAAAGTGCAGCTACCAGAGCATTGCTCTGGAAATGATGGAGACACAGCAGACACCAATTTAATGCGAATCTACCAAAGGTAGCCCTTTGAAAACATAATTTAATGAACCAAGATGGTTAATCCAGGTGCAAAATGTGCATTGTCCAGCCAGATGCCTCCGTATCAAGAGATGCACTGTGGGGTTAAACTCCCTTTTTATCTGCTGCAAACAGACACGGTGCTGGGGAGAGTGGCAGGCATCTCCAAGCCCTGGGGAGAGTCATTCCATCTCTTCCCATCTCTTACATGCTCCTCAGTATTGCTCACATCTAATTTCACTGGAAGTGCTTGGACAGAGGATGTGTCATTCCAGATGCATTTGCACATGAGTAACCGAATCTTGTGACCTTGACTGGCATCCTTAGAAATACCAACGATAAATAAGCCCACATGTACTGCAAGAACACAGTTTTTTTACCCAAGCAAACGCAATTTTTTGGAGAAGCATGGGCTTTTCAGCATCTACTCCACAGTCTATTGCATGAACAGCAACCAGAGAATGGAAAATATGTACTGCACTGTCATCAAAGTGCAAAGTAACTTTCCTGTGTTTTAAAGTCTTTTGTAAAGTATTATCAGCTCAAGGTGAGCCACAGTGACTGCAGCATGCGACTGACTCAAGTCTTTCCAGCATGCCCTTTGTCTCATTCCACTTAACGCCTCTGATTCACTGCAATTTAGATTCTATTAGCACAAAAAAAAAAAAAAAAAATAGAATAAAATGTGCAGGCTCTGAGTCAGCCTGCCTGAACAGAACCATTTCCTCACTGCTGCTTCCCAAGAACCAGGAGGTTTTGATTCTAGAGCAAAACCCTAATCCAGTTCCCAGAAAGAGAGTGATTTCACATTCATTTTCCCAGTGTGCTTCAAAAAACTGGTTTTAAAGCGTATATGTGCACACAGCACACATCCACATTCACAAATGTATTCACAGGTCAGAAATTAACTTGACATTAAAGCCAGAAGTAGTTGCTGCAATGTAAGGGCAAGAATATATATATGTTGCAAAAGTGGGTTTAAACCACTGTAAATTCCATAATAATCATGTCAGTGGAGATTTAAGCTACGACTTGGAAAACAGGATCCCTCACCTTGAATTCACAGAATTTCATTAAAAGCTAAATTGGACTGATGCAGGGAGGAGTGGGAATTGATCACAATCTGAATCTGAGTCTGAAGTACACAAACAGAGCTGCGTCTTCTCTGGGGAGAATGGATTTGGCATTCAGTTGATTCTCAGCTTCTTTTGGAAACTCTTCCCAGCCCACATCTGTAGAGATACTTTATATAAGAATACATCCATAACTCTGGGGAATTTTAGAGAGCTGGATTTGTCATTCCTGGTTAACAGTGGACAGCACCATAAACGTCCTTGAATGCTGCAAGGAGTCGTGGTCATCTGCCATGGTTCAGTGCTGGGTCAGTGATTGGAATCAATGAGGAATCAATGATCTTAGAGGCCTTTTCTAACCTTAAAAATGCCCTTCCTTCCTCCTTTCCCTTTCCTTTTCCCTTTCCTTTTCCCTTTTCCTTTCCTTTCCTTTCCTTTCCTTTTCTTTCCTTTCCTTTCCTTTCCTTTCCTTTCCTTTCCTTTCCTTTCCTTTCCTTTCCTTTCCTTTCCTTTCCTTTCCTTTCCTTTCCTTTCCTTTCCTTTCCTTTCCTTTCCTTTCCTTTCCTTTCCTTTCCTTTCTTTTCCTTTCCTTCCCTTTCTTTTCCTTTCTTTCCTCTCCTCTCCTCTCCTCTCCTCTCCTCTCCTCTCCTCTCCTCTCCTCTCCTCTCCTCTCCTCTCCTCTCCTCTCCTCTCCTCTCCTCTCCTCTCCTCTCCTCTCCTCTCTCTCCTCTCCTCTCCTCTCCTCTCCTCTCCTCTCCTCTCCTCTCCTCTCCTCTCTCTCTCCTCTCCTCTCCTCTCCTCTCCTCTCCTCTCCTCTCCTCTCCTCTCCTCTCCTCTCCTCTCCTCTCCTCTCCTTCCCCTTCCCCTTCCCTTCCCTTTCCCTTTCCCTTTCCCTTTCCCTTTCCCTTTCCCTTTCCCTTTCCCTTTCCCTTTCCCTTTCCCTTTCCCTTTCCCTTTCCCTTTCCCTTTCCCTTTCCTTTCCCTTTCCTTCCCGAACCTTCCCATTCCCTTTCCCTTTCCCTTTCCCTTTCCCTTTCCCTTTCCCTTTCCCTTTCCCTTTCCCTTTCCCTTTCCCTTTCCCTTTCCTTCCCGAACCTTCCCTTTCCCTTTCCCTTTCCCTTTCCCTTTCCCTTTCCCTTTCCCTTTCCCTTTCCCTTTCCCTTTCCTTTCCCTTTCCTGAAATTTCCTTTCCTTTCCTCCCTCTCCTCCCAAAAAAATTTAAGCCCAAACAAAAACACATCTAATGCTAAGAAAGTGGTTTTACTGTGCTGCACAGTTCACAGTACACAAATTTCTGTGACAAAAATGCTCATTTTGACAGTACAGTGTGGCACACTGGGTCAGTAAGAAACATCTAGAAGTTCTCAAACATATATTTTATGACCCATGTTTTTAATAGCCCCTAAATGTTAATAGAAATGTCATTCCCTTACAACTCCTTCCAAAACTGTTATGAGATTGTATTTGATAGACTAATCCCCCCACCTTCTAAGCATTTAAATAGCAATAAAAACTCTTCTTTTTCTCCTCGTAGCACCAAAGAGAACAGGACCACCAACATTTTTTACCTTCTGGTCATCTGGAACCAGTGCAATTTCTTTCTTTCTTTTTTTCTTTATCTTTTTTCTCCTTCTCTTTTGTTGAAAACTGTTGGAGTTTTACCACCAGCTTTCAAAGACTAACTTCACATTACAGTAGAAGAAAGATAAAAATGCAACAGATTAAAAGTAATTTTAAAAAATTAACCCTACAAAAAACAGAAAGTTCACAGCACAGGAGCTCCCTTCATAATTATATTCAGAGTACTTGGAAAAATGTGTATTAAATTGTTCTAGTTTCTATCAACATTTTGAAAATATCTATATGATAACAGTAGTTATTTACCCCAATATTAAGGAACGTGCTGAAAGAGTCTTTAAAGGCAGCCAAATAGGAAAATTTTCACAAACTGAGTTCCTAGTGAATTAACAAGAGGAGGCCACATTTGCTTTAATAATCTGCAACATAGATCTTGAAATCATGCTGCCAACAGAAAATGGTTTTCCTGAAAAAAGTGCAAACATATTCTGAGAGAACACCTTAAAAATTCTAATCAAATTTCTTTTCAAACTATGAATGGATAGGAAATTTGATGGCAGGGTGACTTTAGGAGCCCTAAAGATTTAAAAGAGCTGATAACATCGATCTGGTTTTCTGTATTTAGTAGTTTAAATATCTATTGACACTGCTGATTAACAAAATCTACTTTTAAAAAGAGGTCCAAAATCCTGTTGTTCCTTGACTTGTACTCTCCACAAAATCAGTGGGATTTTTGCATTTTAAGATGTTATTGATTGGAAAACACAAGTCTTCTGCAGTGCTTTGTGGTGTAACTATCTATCAAAAAAACCAAAATTAACAAAACAAAAAAAGAAAAAGAAAGCTGCATTTTCCTGTTTGCTAGTCCCACCCAAGGCACTTTTCTCACCTCTCTGCTATGCTGGAAATTATGACAGCTCACTCTGCCTTTGATGAGCAGGATAAAAGTGAATTGACACAGAGTGCCGCTCGGTTTCACGGCTATGACAAAACTCATGGCATAACGTGAGCAATTACCGACAGCTTTTGAGTGCTGTGAGTAAACCTCTTGTTAGAAGAGGGTTTGTCTCTCCTGAGAAGCCAATCCTGAAGGCTGGAACCCTTCACTGGGTGTCCTGAGCCTCTGGTTATTTGTGCACCACAAGTAACCGCATCACCACAGCACCATCACCTCCACAGGAAGCGCGGCTTTGTGTTGTATTTGTGTTTCCCCCAGATGAAGGGAGAAATGATAAATCTGATTCCATGTTCTCATAAGGCTAACTTATTATTTTGTGATACTATATTATATTAAAGAATGCTATACTAAACCATACTAAAGAATACAGAAAGGATACTTACTGAACGCTCAAAAGATAATAATGAAAACTCATGATTCTCTCTCCAGAGTCCTGACACAGCTTGGCACTGATTGGCCAAAGAGTGAAAACAACTCACACCAGAATCAAATGAAACAATCACCTGTGGGTAGACAATCTCCAAACGCATTCCAAAAGAGCAAGACACAGGAGAAGCAAATGAGATAAGAATGGTTTCTCTTTTCTCTGAGGCTTCTCAGCTTCCCAGGAGAAAAATTCCTGGGTGAAGGGATTTTTTCAGAGAATGTGAATGTGACAGCTCTGGCCTTGCCAGCATCTGGAAATGAGGATCTGATGACTGGGAGGCTCCTCTGACCTAGGGGAGCACCTTTTCAGAGAATCTGAACAGAGAGCTTTTGTGGCACAATTTCACATGAAAACTTGAAATTCTGGAAAGATTTTCTGCTGAATACCCATTTCCTCTGTGGAACACAGTGATTTTTTGACGTTGTTGATTCAGAAGGCTGCTTGCTATCACACTGGAAATCCAGGTTTTGTATTTCTCCCCCTACTAAGGACATGTTATCTCTTTTCCTGATTCCTAGATTCCTGATCCCTCCTGTTTCTTCCAAATGCCTGCCATTTACAAGAGCTGAAGGGGAGCAGAATGGTATCTAAGCTTAATGTGTCATATTTTTATTTATATTGTGAAAAATTATTGTAGTTTTGGCAGCTGCAAACCATTGTCACAGGAGCACAAAGCAGACATTGATTTCCAGCACCTTATACTCTTCAAAGTGTGGTGGTGTAAACCTGGAATAAGTTCAGTCAAATGGAACATTGTTGGGACAAGAGCATTGGCACCTCAGTAAAAGCTTGCTGCAGGTTAGACCCTAAAACACAGCCAGAAAAATGTTCTCATTGCCTCTTGAGCTCTTAAGTAATCCAGAGGATACAGAGGTAGAAACACTATTTAATTTTTTTCCTGTGCACACTGACAAATGCTGAGAACATCAAATGTTCTTTTAAGGTTGGATCAATTTTTTTTGGCAGTTTAAAACGCTTTAATGTATAAAATTAGACTTGAGACACTCTTTCGCAGGAAAATTTCCTTTCTCAGAAAGCCTTTGTTTCTATATTCTCAATCTTAAAGAGGAGCAAGTGGACCAAAAGTTTTAAAAATCCAAATATAAAATGAATAATTTTTCAGGTCAAGCAAATTGTATGGGTTAATCTGCAGTGTTTTGCTCTTGTCTCAATTGAGAAAAACAAAAACATTTTCAGGTATCCTGTTGCTGAATTCAAATTCAATCAGGAGAGTGCTTTTCCCATTAACTGCCAGGCTGATTCATAAAATTCAAAGAGGCATCCAAAATTCTCTCATTCCTTCTCCCAGAAATGCTCAAGGGCCATCTAGGATGAGAACTACACAGAAAAAAAAAAAAAAAGAAAAAAAAAAACCCCACAAACAAAA